>NC_140971.1:35728265-35908265 GCF_056783735.1 Eptatretus burgeri
CTCAGACACGAAGATAACCACACGTTTGTTCATTCTCGAGGCCGACTTTGTCAGTTTTTGTCAGTACCGACTATGTTTCCTGTAGAGATAACGAGATCCTCGACGCTGACGTCGTCGGGCGGGACACAGACGATGCCATGTTTTCTTGTTAATGCTTCAAATGCCGAATAACGGGAAAATGAAGTCAGGTTTAGGAAGGGGGTGGAGGGGTGATTGCTCTCGTGCAGTAATAAAATACGAGCCGAGACAGGTTAACAAAGGAAATAAACAGCTACAGTGAGGAAAAAACGATCAGTTGAAGGCCCGGGGATGGGCCGCCAACTAAAAGCTATCCACAAGAAGCTGTGGGCTCTCTCTCTCTCTCTCTCTGAAAAAGGTATGCGAGGAGAAAACAGGGGGATGGGGAGGGGATGGGATGGACCGAAAGGCAAACCGTGAAATAACAAGGGCAAATGGGCGGGGTGGGGTGGGGTGACGACGGCGCGAGGGAAGGCCGAAGAGCGAGGTCTAACGAAGAGGGAGAGGGAAGAGGGGAGGGTGGGGGCACAAATAACGATGCGTAGAAGGAAAACAAAGGAAGGAGGTGAAAAACGATGCGAAAGGGGATAGGAAGGCGAAAAAACAGGGCAGATCACAGCTCACACATCCACCATGATACTCCACTAAACTCAACTCACCAACAGCCAGCAGGGGGCGAGAGAGAGGGAGGAGAGGGAGAGGAGAGGGAGGAGAGGGAGAAGAGAGGGGGGAGAAGAGAGAAGAGAGGGGGGAGAAGAGAGAAGAGAGGGGGGAGAAGAGAGAGAGAGGGGGGAGAAGAGAGAAGAGAGGGGGGAGAAGAGAGAAGAGAGGGGGAGAAGAGAGAAGAGAGGGGGAGAAGAGAGAAGAGAGGGGGAGAAGAGAGAAGAGAGAAGAGAGAAGAGAGAAGAGAGAAGAGAGAAGAGAGAAGAGAGAAGAGAGAAGAGAGAAGAGAGAAGAGAGAAGAGAGAAGAGAGAAGAGAGAAGAGAGAAGAGAGAAGAGAGAAGAGAGAAGAGAGAAGAGAGAAGAGAGAAGAGAGAAGAGAGAAGAGAGAAGAGAGAAGAGAGAAGAGAGAAGAGAGAAGAGAGAAGAGAGAAGAGAGAAGAGAGAAGAGAGAAGAGAGAAGAGAGAAGAGAGAAGAGAGAAGAGAGAAGAGAGAAGAGAGAAGAGAGAAGAGAGAAGAGAGAAGAGAGAAGAGAGAAGAGAGAAGAGAGAAGAGAGAAGAGAGAAGAGAGAAGAGAGAAGAGAGAGAGAGCGAGAGAGAGAGAGAGAGAGAGAGGAGATATATGCAACGGCTAGAACCGACAGAAAGGGAATCCAAACCTCAGGCACACTTTTATAGCCCTGGGGCAGGGTGGGGGGGGGCACAAAGAGCCGCATGTCAGATCTTACGAGCTGGCCCCATGCCATACATTGGGGGATTCCCCAGCAGCCTCACCATTTCTGCTGCCCAACTGGATATGCACTAGGTTGCCCTTCTGGCTGTTGCCAGGAGTGAAGCTCCGCACTTAAAATGAGGAAATCTCTTCCACCCCCATCCGGAACAAACCCCACATGTCCAAAAATGTCCATGGCACAAAGTCAGGGAATGGGGAAATTATTGCAGGGGGGCTGTGTGGTGTCCTGATCCTTATACCGGTCATGTTCGGGTGGAGGGGAATGAACGAGGATTAGGGAAGCAAAATACAGTTGTTGGGAGCATGATCACCTTCACTTAAGGCATGAAGACGTCGATGTACTTGAGAGAAAATTGTTTAATGTTTACCAATACATGCGGCCGCACGGAGAGCAGCAAACACCAGGAACACCAATTAGCAATTGAGGTTACAGGGAAAGTGCTCTGCTCTATCAGTCGAGCAACTCTCTTATGTATGGTTCTATCTTGGACAAATGCTTATCTCACAATTGTCCTTTCTGTCAACCCGACCAGCTGCCTTTAGCAACTGGTTTATGTCCAACAACCATGAATCAAGCAGGTAACGAGGAAGCAAAGTCACTCCCGAACGCTGCTAACAGCATTCTTGTGGATTACTTAAGACTGACTCCATCTTTATCTCTACATACAGCATTCCAATGTTCCTTTGTGAACAGCAAGCAGGAGAGTAAGTCAAAGTCTTGGGAACAAACAAAGCTAATAAGAAGAAGGTACAAATCCCAACACAGTACAAGGTTAGACGGCAAGAAATTACAGTACAGGGTAGACATCCATGCAGACGAACAGATAAACAAGGACTTGGTGGGTGTTTAGACAAGAAATGGGAACTTGTCATGCGCTTCTAAAGCCATGGCTTCGGTGAAGCTTCTAAAATGCTGGTGTTATTCGCACACGTTGAACAGCCGCATGACAGCAAAACAATGCACGCCCTTAGTGATGACGGCAGTCAGGGCACACGTCATCACGTGCTAATATTGTTATCCCAATGTGTTGAGAGGGGGTGTAAGATACCCAACCCAACACATTTAATTACACAATAACCCCTCTATGGAAGGCGCTATTCTTAACGTACATTACGGAAATAACTATTCATAGAGGCTACGTGCTGTGTGCATTTCAACTTTGGTATGCAGTTTATTAAACCGCAACAATATATTGTTACGGCCATGGGTACTGAGTGTATTATAAGGGGGTTAATCACCATTTCTCCTCAGAAGAACTGAACTTGGGGCCACCGTTCACAATTAACTTTGTGGCGCAGTGCGTTGCCTAACAACCACGAACGCCAATCAGTTAACCATGAGTTCCAGTGTCCACCATCTAATTTTCCGTTTAACTCGAGGTCACATGGCCTCCTGACCGGGGAACACGCCCTCAGCGTTGCACCAATCTTATCTCGATTAGATCTTAAGTAATGCGGCCGAGCATTTACCGCTGGTGCACGCCGACTAAGACAACTTAATTAGTTTGGGAATTATAATCTCCCAGTATATCTAGGTTCGGACAATGCTGGATCAATGGAAGGAAATGACAATCATGGACAGGTTGAAATGTCGACAAGGAATTTATTATTAACAAGAAAAATAAATGAACTGAAGGATTTTATTTCCTTATTGATTAAATGGGTGAATTCAAATCAAATGTTCAATCAACAAAATCATCTCAATCAAAAAGAACTCAAGCATTTATAGAAAAAGGGACAAAGAGCAGATGCTTATCACTATGCCTTACTTAAACACGCAACATGGGCACCCATCAGACCATTCAGGGGGGAAAAGAAATCTGGTCTCAACTTACCACGTCAGAAGTCATCATGCGTCGAATTAAAATAACTCAAAACGTGTAAGCGGGGCTTCGTCTGCCTTTTTGAATGAGCTCTCCACAGCTTGACTCGTTTCTGTTGTAAGCGCTTTGCCTCGCCATGCACCCACTCGCAAACAGGCTCCAATACTAATCGATGTCACGTCGTCATTCCCAGGAACTAGGTCAGGTCAGGTTAGGTCAGGTATGGGAGCATGCACCAGAGCAGCGTGTCGCTGCGTCCACTTTTTGCCAGTACTCCAGGGGCCTCCGTCTGGCCATCCCCCAGGCAGATGCCTGGCCCATCCCCATCTCCTTGAGATGCTGATCAACCTGCTGCAACCACGAGGCACGTGGTCGGCCCATTGGCCTCCTCCACTCATGAGGCTCCCTCGCTGAGAGAATCTGGTGAGCAGGATTAGCGAAAGAAAAACGAGCCACATGTCCATTCAGCCGCAGCTGACCCTCACGGACTATGCAGGTAACAAATCTCATTTGAGTCTCTCTCAGCAACTGCTCGTTGGACACAAAGTCTGACCAGCGATAGCCAAGGCTTCCCCGAAGAGACCTGGTACCAAAGGAATTAAGTCTCCGTCTCAGATCCTTGGTCAGAGGCCAATTCTCACATCCATAGAGCAAGACTGGAAGCACCAAGGACCTGAAGACTCAGACTTTCGTCCTCCCGCACAGGTACCGGCAGCACCACACCACATTATCCAGTGAATCCATGACTCACCAGGCCCGACCCAGACGTCTATTAACCTCTGACTCACAGCCAGCAGAGACATGAATATCACTGCAAGGTAAGTGAATCTCTCCACGACATCAACATCCTCACCACAAACCAGGTTCCTCAGGAACCAGGAATGCCAATAACCAGTCGGATCGAGCAGAATGCCTTGAAAACTGAATAAGGTATGTTTTAATTTCAACAAAATGAAGTGCTTGCTTGAGTGCTTAAGCCACTTGGCGAGTGCTCTCCAAGAAACTTGATTGCTGAACACACCCCAGATTCATTTTATGCTGACGAGGATAAACATCTATACCATGATGTATTTCAGCCATCTCGATGATTTGAATCTCTCGCAAAGATGAATAAAGCATTGCAGTGAAGTCTGATCCAAATAATTTTAAAGCAATATATGTATTTGTATATTGTAATCAGTAAACCAGTACACATATTAAATGAATGGCAAGCGTCCAGTATGAACAGGCGAGCATTGGGTGGCTTTGACACCATCTTAGGTTGAAATTTAAATTTATTTTGAAAAAAATCATTTGTTAATTTCAACGTCACTCCACCAATGATATACCCAAAGGAACCTCCATGCCAAATATCAGCATCCTAGTACACACATTAAATGAATGGCAAGCGTCTAGTATAAACAGGTGAGCATTGGGTGGCTTTGACACCGTCTTAGGTTGAAATTGAAATTTTTAACATCATTTGTTAATTTCAACTTCACTCCACCAATGATATACCCCAAAGGAACCTCCATGCCAAATATCAGCATCCTAGTACACACATTAAATGAATGGCAAGCGTCTAGTATAAACAGGCGAGCATTGGGTGGCTTTGACACCGTCTTAGGTTGAAATTGAAATTTTTAACATCATTTGTTAATGTCAACTTCACTCCACCAATGATATACCCTAAAGGAACCTCCATGCCAAATATCAGCATCCTAGTACACACATTAAATGAATGGCAAGCGTCTAGTATAAACAGGCGAGCATTGGGTGGCTTTGACACCGTCTTAGGTTGAAATTTAAATTAAAAAAAAAAAAATCATTTGTTAATTTCAACTTCACTACACCAATAGTATACCCCAAAGGAACCTCGATGCCAAATATTAGCATCCTAGTACACACATTAAATGAATGGCAAGCTTCTAAATAACTTGCACCACAAACTTTAACATTTTTACGCTCACGCTCATGCCGGGGGTATCGCTATAGCTCTCTGTTCTTCGAACAGGCGAGCTAAAAACCTCCATTTAATATACAAATCGCTCATCCCTTTATTTGGGCGGGGTAAATTGACAACCAATTGCTAAATACAAATAACCGGGCTAACGTACATGAAGGAAATTGTGAATATGAGACTTCCGAAGGTTTTCTTCCGAACCCTTGGGGATGGAGTCAAAGCAGCTCTCCACTCAGTGGGTTTGAAGGCATCTTATGCATGCAGTTTCATTACGTTTTTAATGTACAAGATTATACAGGTTTTATTGTGCAGTACTGTACTTACAATAATTAATATCAATCATTGTCACAGTATGGGCTCCATCATTCAGATGCAACAACCGATTAATTATTGGAAGTACTGCACCACAAAACATGTATATTAAGAGATTAAGGACCGATGCTTTACTGGGGAGGGGGTAAAGCAACTTTGAGGCCACCCTGTACATTGTAGCAACATTTAGAAGGTTGTGGCAAGGTTTGCGTTAGTTGGGAGCCTTCTGTGGAATCTCCGATATCCTAAATAAGATCAATTAATTCACCGAGGTTGGTAGGAGGTTTATTTTATTATCCACACACTTTTTGAACCCCCCCCCTTGAAAAAACCGGAGGTTATTGTAATCGGCTCTGTCTGTCCGTCCATCCATCACGCTATCTCCTCCGAAATGGCTGTGCTGAAATTTACCAAATTTGGTAGTTATGATCAAGACATTGGGAAAAAAAATCTTTAAAAAGGTGCGAGAGCAGGGCAGTATCATTTTTGGCCTTGTTCCTATGGTGGAGTCTAAAGGTCAAAAATGCAATTATGGGTACATACAAATGCAATCAGCATTTGGGGGTGCATGGAATATGTCATTAATTTTTTGGATTTGACCAAGTTATGCCCCGAGGGGACTTAGAAATCACAGCGGTCAAATTGGGAAAAAAAATTCAACTTAAAGTTTGATATTGGGTTAATCCTCATGGAACTTTCTGTGACCCTTCAACTTTGGTTAAGGTGGAGAGTGTGGGGATTTGTGATGGTGAGCCATCGGCTTCGCTCTAATTTTCCCTCTCCTGTTACTCCTTTCCAATTGAACTCCTCAAATACAGGCTTACTGCACACCTTGTCCTTTTTTTTTTCCTCCAATTTGCAGAACTCCTTTCCTGAGGCTGTTCAATCATACTTTTCCCTGCAGGGCATCAACTTGATTGTACACCACGTCCCCCATCGCCACAATTGCTTCAACCCTCATTATCCCTACCTAACTCTGCCCTCTTACTTACCTCCACTTTTATTGTTCATCCAGTCCCTCGCTCATTTTGTCCATGTGACCCCACTCAGTTCATTGCCTTTTTGTAAGATCAGAGAGCTTACATTAAATAAAGTTGAAATAATATAAACTATTGCATGCTTTTTCAAAGCATGATCATGGATCCCAAAAAGGCAAGACATGGTTGCCTCTAAAGAAATTCATTGGAGTTACAGTTGCTGATTAATGGTCCTGTACATTATTATAGAATAGTGGTCCCCAAACTTTTGATCCCACTGGCCGCATTCACTACTCCCAAGGATGTTGGGAGCCAGAAAAAAAAAATTGATGCATTTTATTGAGAAACTTGATACTGTCACACAGCGTTTGTGTTGAGAAATCGATATAACGTTTGGGGTTTATTGGAGTATTGTTTTTTTTAATTTTAAATTTTATATGTATTCGATCGATCGATTGTTCACGCACTGCAATTCTGAACAAATTTCCATTCGAGGTGTAATTAATTTTAAATACTGACGCAAGATGCCGGAAGGTAAAATCAAATTGATTTGATTCCTCCCGGCGGTAAGCGGCATTGTGTAAGGCTTTTCAGGTCACGGTGCCGGCCGGCAGTGGCATGGTGTAAACCCCTTTAAAATTGCTATTGGAAATGCTTTTTGATTTGAAAGTCCTCGCGGGCCGCAGTATAGGGCTCCACGGGCTGCATGCGGCCCACGGGCCGCAGGTTGGGGACCAATGTTATAGAAGGATGTAAAATGATAATTTGTTCAGATTTTGTACTTGTTTTTGATGTTTATGCCTGGTCTCCAAACTTGGTTATCTCATTTGCTCTGGCATTACTAAGTAAAAGTTAGCTGCATCAGGCTTGGTTAAATATTAGCATTCAGTGTTGTGAAAATTGAGAGAAATTAAAACAGCTTATGTTATCACTTTGGTTTCAGGTACTGTATAAATACTTTCAGTGGAGAATGACAGGTCAGGGTCAGGTATGGGAGCATGTGCCAGAACAGCAAGTCGCTGGGTCCACTTTCCACCAGTATTCCAGGGGCCTCTGTCTGGCCATCCCCATCTCCTTGAGATGCCGGTCAACCTGCTGCAACCACTAGGCAAGTGGTCGGCCCATTGGCCTCCTCCACTCACGAGACTCCCCCGCTGAGAGAATCTGGTGAGCAGGACCAGAGTCAGGAAAATGAGCCACATGTCCATACGGCCGCAACTGGCGCTCACGGACTATGCAGGTAACAAATCTCATCAGAGTCTCTCTCAGCAACCGCTCGTTGGACACAAAATCCGACCAGCGATAGCCAAGGATTCTCCAAAGAGACCTGGTACCAAAGGAATTAAGTCTCCGTCTAAGATCCTTGGTCAGAGTCCAAGTCTCGCATCCATAGAACAAGACTGGAAGTACCAAGGACCTGAAGACTCGGACTTTCGTCCTCCCGCACAGGTACCGGCAGCGCCACACCCCATGATCCAGTGTAATCCATGACTCCCCAGGCCCGACCCAGACATCTAATGACCTCTGACACAGCCAGCAGACATGAATATCACTGCCAAGGTAAGTGAATCTCTCCACGACCTCAACATCCTCACCACAAACAGACACAGACAGGACAGCAGCATCCAAGATGTCATTGAAAGCCTGGATCTTAGTTTTGACCCAAGAAACCCGTAATCCCAGCGGCTCCGACTTCTCATTCAGAACTTTGAGGGCCCACAAAAGGATATCTAAAGTCTCCGCAAAGATGACTGCATCATCTGCGAAATCAAGGTCCGAGATCATGACATTCCCAAACGATGCACCGCAGCTTGATCTCTCCGACATCCTCCCGAGAATCCAGTCCATACAAGTGCTGAAAAGTGTGGGGGCCAGTACACACCCCTGACGAACTCCATTAACAACTGGAAATAAGTCAGAGATGGTACCACCACATCTCACAGCACTCTCAGTACCAGAGTAGAGTTCAGACATCATATTGATCAGTTTTGGTGGCACCCCTCGAAGACCAAGATTCCTCCAGAGGGCACCCCGATTCACTGAATCAAACGCTTTACAGAGATCAACATTGGCTGCATGCAGCCCCTGCCAAAACTCTCGCCTGTGTTTGGTGAGGACCCGAAGAACAAGGATACGGTCAATTGTTGACCTCTTTGGTGTAAAGCCTGACTGTTCTGGACGCTGGTGCTCAAGCAGATGGTGGTGAACCCTATCAAGAATAATTATCCGAGTAAAGACCTTGCCCGGCACTGAGAGCAGCTTCACCCCTCGGTAGTTGTTGCAGTCTTGGCGATCACCCTTCCCTTTCCAGAGAGGGACAACAAGGCCCCTCTTCCAGTCAGTTGGTATGATACCTGTGTTCCAGGAAGAGCACAAAACTGCATGCAACGACACGAGTGCAGCATTTCCACCAGCCTTGAGAAGTTCAGCATGGATGCCACAGATCCTCGGAGCTTTACCCCCATTTCAACTGGTTCACCGCAGCCCGTGTTTCCACAAACGAAGGAGGACTACAATTGATTGGAGGAACTGAGCACTCCGGTAGACCCTGCAGTTCTGGATCATCCTCCAGTGACCATCAACGAGGACATGGTACAACTGCTCAAAGTAACCGGCCCAGCGGGCATTCACTTCAGACTCCTCTGTCAAGAGCCAACCACTCTCTGCTCGAACTGCAGTGCTCCCAGGGATGGGCTTGGATGAACGCAATGCGCGAATTCCCCTGTAAGCGGGGTGAGAATCACCTGTCCACAGGTGATGCTCTACCCCCTCACAGATTCCTCACACATAGGCCTCCTTGTCCACCCTTAGTGCTCATACAGTTGTACGCATCAGCTCCCTGAACAGCTCAGCTCTGCCATTCAGCCTGGCCCTGCGACTCTGGTCAATGGTATCCAGTGTCCCTTGAGATAAAATTCTTCTTTGGTCTGCGGTGAGTTCCAAGACATCCACCGGCAACATCAAGGACGGTGGTGTTGAAGGCACTCCACAACTCTTCAGGATTCCGCAAAGCACCCAGACCCCCCAAATGTCCACTCAGCCTGTTCACAAACTCCTCAGCTACCCTCTCATCCTTGAGCTTGCCAACATCCAGCCTAGGCTGGGATGGTACCATTCTCCCGGATTTAAGGTGCAGCTTTAGAGTTGCTACAACAAGCCGGTGGTCAGTATTGAGGAACTGAGCACTCCGGTAGACCCTGCAGTTCTGGATCATCCTCCAGCGACCATCAACGAGGACATGGTACTCCAACGCTGGCGGTGTGGCAAAGGAGATTGACGAAGTCCAGCGATGAGCTTGTGGGTGCTGAAACCATGAACCAGCCACCCTAAGTACATGACTTCTTGCAAAGTCAAGGAACTTAGTGCTATTCTGGTTCATAGTTCCTGACCCATGGGGCCCAACACGTCTCATAACCATCCCTATCAGTTCCAGTCGATGGATTGAAATCCCCAAGACAAGAAGTATATCACGTCTGGGGCACTGCGCAACCACAGACTCGAGTGTGGCATAGAATGCATCCTTCACAGTGAGATCACTTGCTTCAGTCGGAGCATAGACAGAGCCAGGGAAATGACACCTAAGGAGTGACGAATCCTTAGTCTCATAATATGCTCGTTCACCAGTGTTACCTCAATTATCATTGGAGTCAGCTTCTTGGACACAGCTACAGCAACTCCTTGGGTATGGTAACCATCAGAACAACCAGGCCAATAGTAGGTGTAACCACCCACCATTATCTCGCCGCAATCCCGTCTCCGAACCTCAGAGAGAGCTGCAATCCCGATGTCCAAACGCTTGAGCTCAGATGATAACAGAGACAGGTGATCATCCTCTCTTAGGGATAGGACATTCCAGGCACCCACCCGAAGGGACCGCCTCAGGTTAACCCAAGGAGACCGCCGTCTGTTGGACGACACCTCAGCACCACTCCGACACACTCTCCCACAATCTGACCCAGGAACATACATATGATGTATGTTACCCTATGATTTCCCTCCTATCATCAAAGATTGGGGGGTCCTGAAGGCTTTGCCCCAATCCCGTCATCCGGTGAGCTGCCCTGCGAAGGGAAGCTGCACAGGAGGTACTCCCACGGGAGTGGGTTTTCAGATTTTTTTGCGTTTTTGTGAGAATGACAGCTAGTTTAATACCAAACTAGAAGGGCACTCTGTAGAGCACATACCTCCGCTACGTGATGCCTGATCATCGAGAACCTATCAGGCCCAATACATTTTTGAACTATCATGCTATATATCGTTATTAAAGTCCCATCTCTCAATGGTGAAGAATCGCTCAGAAAAACAACACATCAGATCCAGATCCGGATCTTCACCAAAATTGAATCAATTCTTCCTTGTCACCAAGTTTCAACCGAATCCGTCCACAACCTTTTGAGATATCCTGCTATTTATCATTTTTGGCCCTATATCTCAATGGTGAAGGATCACTAAAAATTATAGTGGTCAGATCCAGATCTTCACCAAACTCGAATCCATCCTTGTCACACACCCAACCTGTGCACAAAATTTCATCCGGATCTCTCCACAACTTTGAAATATCCTGTACACAGACAGACAGACATAAAGGGGGTGAAAACATAATCTCCTTCACCTTCGGTGGCAGAGGTAACAAGATTGTCCCACACAAAGACATTGTTTCACATTCTGCTCATTCTCAAGTTATTGTTACTCCCAGTAACAATGCTTACATTTCACAATGTTTCAGGATCTCTCTACTATTGACTCGGTTCTATTTTGAAGTGCAGCACCGTTTAAAGGCCATCTACATATTTACACCTTTCCTTGTATGACCTTCCCTAATTGTTTATTGTCCTCAATCTACCCCTACATGAAATATGTTGGGGAAAATAGTCGATAGGTTATGACGAAAATTGCTGAGATTGTCATAGTTATAAAGGCAGGTAAACATGCACATTCTTAATTGTATGGTTTATTGCATTCGAGTGGCCAGCATAACGAACACTTAGAGTAATAAAAATGAGCTGACCAAAGTTGGTGAAGTGGTTGCAATGCAAAAGAGGTCCCCAATTCAAATCCAAATGTCCCCATTTCCACCATGGTAGCACAGACACCCTGTGTTAATATTATACTTGCACTGTCATAACCACTGGCCCAAAGATGGTGCCAACCATAATTTTTTTTTTCAACCTTCATTTATACATCTTTTAGCAAAAACACTTTACCACCATTACCCTGACTAATACCTGTTGAAATTTGCATCAACATTCAGGCATGTGACAAGACCTTCACAGTGATGGCATGGTCTACATTATACCCCAAGGCAGTAAAGCCTGCTTTGGGGTTCATACATTCAAAGATACTGCATCCCTTTTCACAAATCAAATGTTGCATGCAAATCTCATCACCCTGTGCAATTGCTGGCCATGTCAATATATATATATATATATATATATATATATATATATATATATATATATATATATATATATATATATATATATATATATATATATATATATATTTTAAACCAGCAGATGTGGGTGGAAATAACCATGAGCAGCAAATCACCTCCTCGTCCTCATCCTCCTCCTCTGCCACCCCCCCCCAAGTATTTTTTGTTAAAGCATACAATTTTTTACAAAATATATAGCAACAAGAAGAATGGAAACCAAAAAAAATATCACAGCAATGACTTTCCAGGAATTATACTGGCAACATCAGACTGTTTGATTACACCGAGAAGTGATCAACTGATGAGTGGAAGTGACAAAGATAAAGTTCTTTCTTCATACCATTTCACCCTGCAAGCTTCACTCATGATAATACAGTCATCTCGCCTGCCGTGTCTTTAATTGTATAAAAAGACTAAGAAAACATGAATAACGTTAAAACCTAACATTCCATCCGGATAGATTTGAACAACTCATTGCAAAAGTCAAGTGGTGATATTTTCTTTGTGGTCCTTTTGATCACCAACTTCCAGCACACTTCATTTCCTGCCAAACAAATAAAGCAACCAAAAGTATTATCTATAACTCGAAAGAAAATGGATACACCAAAGAGCAGTCACGCGTGATTATAGCAAGCAATTTCAACACACAAGTGCACAAAGTCTATTTCAAAACAAAAACAGATGACGCTGTTGTGTTTGCCAAGGGTGATGAGCCCATTATCAAAACAGAAGTTAGTTTCTCGGAAAAGATTGCCAAGTCATTAAATCCCCATCATTATCAGCATTCTTGTCACCTCCCCCCCCCACTCCTTCACCCCACCCCAACCACTGCAACAAGGTCGGAGACAGGGGCATTAAAATGAGAGAAAAGGTCGGAGACAGGGGCATTAAAATGAGAGAAAAGGTCGGAGACAGGGGCATTAAAATGAGACAAGGTCGGAGACAGGGGCATTAAAATGAGACAAGGTCAGAGACGGGGCATTAAAATGAGACAAGGTCGGAGACAGGGGCATTAAATTGAGACGAGGTCGGAGACAGGGGCATTAAAATGAGACAAGGTCGGAGACAGGGGCATTAAAATGAGACATGGTCGGAGACGGGGCATTAAAATGAGACGAGGTCAGAGACGGGGCATTAAAATGAGAGACGAGGTCGGAGACGGGGCATTAAAATGAGAGCCGAGGTCGGAGACGGGGCATTAAAATGAGAGACGAGGTCGGAGACAGGGGCATTGAATTGAGACGAGGTCGGAGACAGGGGCATTAAATTGAGAGAAGAGGTCGGAGACAGCGGCATTAAATTGAGAGACGAGGTCGGAGACGGGGCATTAAATTGAGACGAGGTCGGAGACGGGGCATTA
Organism: Eptatretus burgeri; assembly: GCF_056783735.1. Taxonomy (NCBI): domain Eukaryota; kingdom Metazoa; phylum Chordata; class Myxini; order Myxiniformes; family Myxinidae; genus Eptatretus; species Eptatretus burgeri. The sequence continues at coordinate 35,741,527 of NC_140971.1, forward strand.
AATTGAGAGACGAGGTCGGAGACGGGGCATTAAAATGAGAGAAGAGGTCGGAGACGTGGCATTAAAATGAGAGAAGAGGTCGGAGACGGGGCATTAAAATGAGAGAAGACGTCGGAGACGGGGCATTAAATTGAGACGAGGTCGGAGACAGGGCATTAAATTGAGAGACGAGGTCGGAGACGAGGCATTAAAATGAGAGAAGAGGTCGGAGACGGGGCATTAAATTGAGACGAGGTCGGAGACAGCGGCATTAAATTGAGACGAGGTCGGAGACGGGGCATTAAATTGAGACGAGGTCGGAGACGGGGCATTAAATTGAGAGACGAGGTCGGAGACGGGGCATTAAATTGAGAGACGAGGTCGGAGACGAGGCATTAAAATGAGAGAAGAGGTCGGAGACGGGGCATTAAAATGAGAGAAGAGGTCGGAGACGGGGCATTAAATTGAGACGAGGTCGGAGACAGGGCATTAAATTGAGACGAGGTCGGAGACAGGGCATTAAATTGAGAGACGAGGTCGGAGACGAGGCATTAAAATGAGAGAAGAGGTCGGAGACGGGGCATTAAATTGAGAGAAGTGGTTGGAGACGGGCATTAAAATGAGAGACAAGGTCGGAGACAGGGGCATTAAAATGAGAGAAGTGGTTGGAGACGGGCATTAAATTGAGAGACGAGGTTGGAGACGGGGCATTAAAATGAGAGAAGTGGTTGGAGACGGGCATTAAAATGAGAGAAGTGGTTGGAGACGGGCATTAAAATGAGAGACAAGGTCGGAGACAGGGGCATTAAAATGAGAGAAGTGGTTGGAGACGGGCATTAAATTGAGAGACGAGGTCGGAGACGGGGCATTAAAATGAGAGAAGTGGTTGGAGACGGGCATTAAAATGAGAGACAAGGTCGGAGACAGGGGCATTAAAATGTGCGACTGACCATCCGACAATGCACTTTTGCGTACGTGATATTTCAAACACCGTCACAAGATTTAGCTTTCAAATTACACAGATCTACTTCTCATTCCACCTAAAAGGCAAGGGACCTAGAGGATTGGGAGTTTGGAAAAACTGAGCAAAACTTTGTTTCCATCAATAAAAGATCAAAATAATAATCTGATAATTTTAAGCTTTAAAGTGAAGGAGAAAACATATAAAGTAAAAACTTTTTCTTTTGCACATTCAGACTTTCATTACTCTTTAAAAAAAAAAAAAAAATTGTGACTTTTGGGTGAGATTCACATTGGATGTTCCTATCCAAGAAAGTTCAAAATTACTCCTCATTTTCAAACATACACACAGAAAACATGTGGGATGAAGGGTAATAGTTTTAAAACTCCATTTACTTCCTCACAAAATGACATTTGAGTGAAGATAATTAAGATGATAAAAATAGGACAGGCTGGTGGCCTCTAATTATTCTACCTCCTGCTTTTTGGTCTTTTATCTTCTGCCCTCTCTTGGTTCTGTCCCTCCCAGGTTTCTGCAAGACACCTGGTCTGCCAGTAACTCTCTTCTTGTAGTCCGGGAGCAGTGGGAGTGAACCTGGTTTTGCCGGATAAAGTTTTTGCTTTGCTGTTTCTTATAGCCTTGGGGTAGCTCTTCATGATTCAGGGGGGGTGGGGGGGTGACCGTTTGCAACCCTTGGGCAATTTGCTATATTAACCCTTTTGTGCCGGTAAACGCATAAATAATGAAAAAAAAATCAGTTTTTTTCACTATTTATTGCAAGAACCCAACCAACATTATCACATTTTCTTGTGTCGATGTTTATTCACAAATTATGTAACCAAAACAACTTAAGATATAAAACAATTGTGAATTACTTGGTATTAACCCTTTCCGGGCTATTTTAACAGAGTACATAAAATTTGAACACAGACAGCACATGATTGCACAATAACCACCTCATCCTTACTTTAGTCACAAATAAGGTAACCAAAAACAACTTAAAAGATAGAATAATGACTTAATACTCAATATTAACCCTTTCCTGACTGATTTTACCCAGCACAAAACATATGAACATCTATAGACAACAGGGGTCTTTGACGCATTATTGCACAAAAACCACTCCAAAATTATGGCATGGGATTTTAATGTCATCTCTTGCTTTCTGACCTGCTGACATTGATGCAAAATAGACTGGGTTAGACACTCAATGTGTTTAGTTTGACCTACCGCAAGATCAATTAAATTCGTGAAACAAACAAATAATCTGCCACTACTAGTTACTTCCCCAATCTCCTCAAACCTTGCTACTGCACACGTGAGCAACCAACTGTATAACAGGCACAGGAAATTGTGCAAGGCAGACCTCTGACTTGACAACCACACCTTCTCGAATTACAGGGACTTTCACTTTTGCAACCACACCTGATCATTTCAAGAACATATTCTGGGGCCAGTTTCACATCATCTGGGACTGTAATTGGTGACAGCGACTTGTTCTTGACATCTCTCATCCATCGATATTCCTCAGGGTCCAGTGCCGGTGGATGGCTAGTTTCAAGCATTCGCCATAAGATTGCCTGATAGTGAGCCCTCGACATTTTCTGTGAAAGCCTCCTTTGTCGGTGGCAGGGTGCACAGTTTGGGTGATGATGTGTGACCCTTCCCATTCTTTTTACCCCAGACAAGCAATCTTGTCTCAGACATGTCTTTGGCTTTTTTCATACCATAGCATGCAGAGATGAAGGTTGTGGCCTGTTTCATTACAGCTGTGAATGGTGCTTCAATCTCGCCTACAGCCAATAACTCATAGCCAGCCTTCAGTGTTTTAAGTACACAGCCCTTCCCTAGCCCAAAGTAGCAAGCAACTGTGTCACATCCTGAAAGAGCATGGGCAGGGGGAAGTTCATTAACAATTTTGTCATGTTTTACCACCAACTGCTTTATGTCCACAATGGTCTTCTCTTTACTTGGGGATTCCATGGTAAGTTGGAGGGTGAGATTGGCCTTCTTGTAAAAGTGGACAAGGGGCACGAAGACATCAGTGTCATCTGACACGACTGTCTGAAGTTGAACGTTTCACCACCAGGTTTTGACAGGGACTGTCTTGTGACTTTCCGAGGTATTGCAGAGTCTGCTTCTCTGTCATTTGTAATGATCTGTTTGTCTTCTGCTTGTATATGTAGACACACAGGTTTTATGGCATTTTATAGTAAGTTTACTATTCTGGTTCAATGCTTCCTGAAGATCAAAATGCTTCCCATCACCATAGATCTTGCTACATCGTACGATATTACTTATTCGAACAGCGGTTGCGGTGATTAATGGGTCTTTCTTCGTTTCACAGTGAAACTTCCACTGGAAGAAACATCTTTCCTGATCGGACTCCATAAAATGTCAACCGTGAAAATAAATAAGTCAAATATTCGATTTTAACCTGGGAGAAAGCATTTTATAACTGTGCCTGAATACTAGTACCGTACAAAGGTTCACATTTATAAGTACGGTTCCCTGCTAAAAGAGGGCAGCACCCAACAACAACTGTCATGCCCATTTTGATAACTGTCATTGTAAAAACTAAATGTATACAATCTGAATTTGTCTAGTATTTTAATCTGGAGATTCTATTTTACTAACTACTTCATATAAAGCTTTACAACTGGAAGTCTGGTAGCCTATTCCATGACAAACCTGCACAGCAGAGTGTTAGTGGTGCCCAGCCATGTGCTTCTAATATCTGAAACAATGCAATGGTGCCACATTTTGTCAGTTTAACTAACTAATGAAGTCTCTCGGCCAGTACTTCATCATAATATGCATGGGTGATAAACAGATCAAGGCAGGAAATGTAGGTCTACGTTTGGGGTATATATGATCCCCTAGGAATGCCAGGAAATGGTTAATAATCAAGTTTGGGCAAATTGTGTCCATATCAGCTGTAAAATATTTGCCTTGTGAATAATAATGATGAAAAATAAATGTGATGACTTTTGGCCACAGCTATTTACAAGATATCGCAAAAAATTTTTTTAGTACTTTGGGGTGCATTTGGGTGTAACCGGCATAAAAGGGTTAATATAGCAAATTGCCCAAGGGTTACGAACGGTCACCCCCCTGAATCATGAAGAGCTGCACCTAGGCTACAAGAAACAGCACAGAAAAAAAAAACTTTATCCGGCAAAACCAGGTTCACTAAAATATCTGCCTTTTGCTCCAGGACTATTGTTAAACTCCCAAAATTCAGGTTCATTGCTCACCTCCACTCATTTGTTCCTCTTTTCTCTCACTTGTGAAACCAACAACCAGTCTGTTCAGTCACATTCTTCCCTCCCTTCCCATGTTTCCAGATAAATGTTCACAACAACCTCATCACCTACCCCACCCCCACATTTAAACACATGCTCTCTTCCACCCCAAATTACCCCATTCTGAAGCACTCTCCTTTTCTAGGTTATTGAGACCCCTCCCCACCAAAAAGTTTTTAAAAACCCAAAAGGAACGATACCAGTGCAAACAAGAACTGACACGGTAGAGTGCGCATACCTCTGCCAGGCTGAACAGGTTACGTTTTGTATCCCACTAGTAGGACCAGTCTGGATTAGGACCTTAACCAAACTCCAATAGACTTGTTTTTGTCACTTATCCAACTCATCCAACAAGTGCGCAATGGTGAACAATCATTAATTTAAAAAATAAAATAGCAATCAGATTGCAGACTCTCGCCAGAACTTGTTTTGTGGTGTTTGTGAACTGGTGTATTCTGTAATTAATGAGACATAATTACAACTGCCACTTTATAACTGTTGGCAATGATGACTGGTTACCAAAACACCCACTTCGATTAGACACCTAACCCTGACCCATGAAGTTTTTCATTATTATTCAATTGAATTTAGAATGGAATTAAAATAAATTCAAATCAAAATGGAAGACCAAATCGGTACAGTCCTGCATCGAGTCATTAGAAGGAACCCAAACAAACAAAAAGCAAAGATGAAGTCATCAGGAGGAACCTGGATAGGATTCACATTTCAGCTGCTGCTCCTCTACCCTCAAACCCATCCAGGCACAGCCAAGTGAGCCTTATTCAAAAAATAATAATAAAAAAAAATAGTAATAAAAAAAACAATAAAAAAAAAAACAAAAAAGAACCCAGATTCAAAAAATTTAATAATTCTGGCTGCTAGACCATGTGTCTGATCAGGTTCAAATTTCAAACATATATTCCCCATGACTACGAGATCATAGTTGTGAAGTTTCACGTCAATTGATCAAGCGGTTCAAGAGAAAGAATTTGTTTTTAAGATTTTCACTCAATCCAATAATGGTTGCCAGATCATGTCATTTATCATTCCTGAATACCCTGTTATCGGCCGAAGCTTGGGAGCATTTGTGTGAAGTTTCCCCTCGATCTATCCAGCCGTTCTGGAGAAGATTTTCATAGGTTTTAGGATAAATCCAATATGGCTGCCAAATCATGTGACCTATGATGTCATGTGTGAATGTTTTGTTCCTCATGGCTAGGCGGTCATATGTGCAAAGTTTCACCTTGATCTGTTCAGCCATTTCAGAGAAGATTTTTGAAGGTTTTTTTTATTTTTAAACAACATGGCTGCCAAATCACGTGAACGATGACATTATTTATTTTTTCTGTGGACCATTTTATCTCAAGATGAGACTCAAAATTGTCATACTGATAAGATGCATAGGTTTGGTCACTTCCGGGCTTCCGGTTTGGGGAGTGGCATACGTGGACGGCTGGATGGCGAGCTCTCCTTCCAGTCTTTCTAAAGCATTTTGCATATTTTTTATCATTATTTGTGTCAGGGCCTGTGCAACTGTACTTATTTTTTAGTGTTCATAACAGTTTTAGCAGGTAGTTGAGTTAGTTTATTGAAAGGAGCAGGGGGAGACCTCGTGTTAAGTTTAGCGTTGTCAGTTGGGGCCTTGGGAGTATGGAGATAGAAAAAGGTTATAAATAGAGACTGAAGGAGAAAGGAAGAGTAGTTCATAAAATGTGAAAGTTGCTCAATGTGGGCCACATCAACAATATGGGAAGCAGAGGGTTCTTATTGATGAAGGAAGTGTGAAGAAATGCCTCACTTGAGAATGGTCATTAGGAGGTTGAAGGAACGCATCGATAATTTGCAGCAAGTAGCAGAATGCGAGAACTTTGTAGATAAATCGGTTATGGTTGTGAAGTGAGGTTGCTGAGGATATTGGAAGTGGGGACGGTGCAGCAGGGGTGGTGCAGCAGGGGCGAGCAGTGGGGACGGTGCAGCGGGGACGGTGCAGCGGGGACGGGCAGCGGGGACGGGCAGCGGGGCGGGCAGTGGAGGAGGTGCAACAATATAAATTTGTAGAAATGAGGTGTGGGAGACAGTTTTTGTGGGTGATGAGACGATTAAATATGTAGATTCTTCATTCTGCAGGAAGGACCGTAGACATAGAATTACATGCAGTTTTGAAGGAGTAGGAGTTGGGGACATTGAAGTAAGGGTAAACTATATTGTACCGGGTCATGGCAGGAAGAAGTTGGTTGCGGTACACCAAGGTGCAAACGATGTAGGAAAAATTCACTCAGAGGTTTTGAAACCTCTATACAGGATATTGGGTAAGCAGCTGAAAGCTAAGAGTTGTGAGGTCATGTTTTCTGGAATTCTCTCAAGATTAGGAAACAATATAGAAATTATGAGCAGAGCAATAGACGTCAACCAATGGCTGGAAGAATGGTGAAGGGAGGAAGGTTTTACATTTAAGAAGCAGTGGAAATCATTTAGGGGACAAAGGGAGTGTTTCCGAAATGATTGTCATGTATTAAATAGAAAGGGGGCAGCAAGGTTTGCAGTGGGAATCGAGGAAGGAATTCAGGCTTTTTTTTAGGTCAGTGGAGGGTGGGGGTGGGGGGGGTATTAAGGAAGGAACGGATGATGTAATTGGGATGAGTAAGGCCAGGCAAGAAAACAGAATTTCAGGAATGGAAAAGTTAAACATATTCGATACCAATGCCAGGAGTTTAAATAATAAGATGGAAGAGCTTGAAGCCAAAGTAGATAGCGAGGAGTACGACATAGTTGCAGTGAGTGAGACATGGTTTAAGGCAGTGGTCCCCAACCTTTTGATCCCACCGGCCGTATTCACTACTCCCAAGGATGTTGGGAGCCAGAAAAAAATTGATGCATTTTATTGAGTTTTATTGATGCATTTTATCGATTTGATTCCTCCCGGTGGTTAAGCAGCAGTGGCCGGCAGTGGCATTGTGTAAACTCCTTTAAAATTGCTACATGAAAATGTGTTTTGATTGGAAAGTCCTCTCGGGCCGCAGTAGAGGGCTCCACGGGCCGCAGGTTGGGGACCAATGGTTTAAGGAGGAGAGTAACTGGAGGACAGGATTAGAAGGCTACAAGGTGTATCGGTGTGATAGGAAGGAGAGAATAGGAGTAGCAATCTGGGTAAAGGACAGCATTGCATCAAGAGAAAGAGGTGACATTAAGGAGGGAATTAATGTTGAGGATTCTGTATGGGTAGAGATTAGAGATTGTAAAAACAGTAAGATACTGGTCGGATGCTTTGATAAGGCTCTGAGTGTGAAGGAAGAGGAAGGAAGGAGGAGTACATGAAGAATTCAAAAGGGCATGTGGTAAGGGAAGAGGATTGATTATGGGGGATTTTAACTTGCCAGGGATAGATTGGGTCCAGGTATAGGGAAAGGGCAGAGCAGATGAGGATTTCCTAGTTTTAGTCCAGGATTGCTTTTTAACCCATTTTGTAGATAAGCCCATGAGGGGGAGTGCAGTGTTAGACCTCCATTTAAGTAACGATCCCAATATGGTGGAGGAGGTGAAGATTAGGGAGCATTTAAGAGCAAGTGACCATAACATTGTTTGTGCAAAGATTCTGTTTCGGGTTAGAATTCAGGATAGATGGGTAATGCTATTAGATTTCAGGAAGGCAAACCTTAAGGGCATGAGGAGAGAAATGGGTGATGTAGATTGGGAGAACCTAACAACAGGACAATCAGCATCAGAGAAATGGGAAACCTTTAATTACCAAATGTGTAGAGTGCAGAGTAAGTACATTTCAGTGTAAAACCAGAAGTAGAAAGAGACCAGGGTGGTTGAGCAGTGAGAAAAGGAACACTATTAATAAGAAGCAAAAGGCATTTATTGGGTTTAAAATCACAGGACATGAGTTAGATTTATATCACTATCGAAGTAATCATAGGCAAGTTAAGAAAATAACTCGGCAAGCCAAAAAAAAAAAAAATAATAAAAAAAAAAAAAAAGAGTATGAGAGGGACATGGCTAAGAATAAACATAATAGCAAGGCTTTTAAAAAAAGTATATCAGGGGAAAAGAACAGGTTAGGACCAGTGTGGGCCCATTGAGGAATAGCACCAGGAGAGGGAGTGGTTAGTGATGAAAGTGAGATGGCAGGCTTATTAAACAGGTATTTTTCTTCAACTTTTATACAACAGTCACAAGAATTTTCAATAGCTGAGAGTATTTATCAAGGAGGTGAGGAAGGGCTTTCGTGCTGTGTTTGTGATCTTGGTTGGAGTAGAGGAAGTAAAGGAACAGCTAGGAAATCTAAGAGAAGATAAGGCTCCAGGGCCAGATAATATGCACCCGAGAGTATAGAGGGAAATGGCTGAGCAGGTGAGTGAGATGTGAACGGATATTTTCAATCATTGACTGGAGTTAGGACAGGTACCGGAGGATTGGAGTGGAGCAAATATAATACCATAATGTAAAAGTATCCAGAGAAGAATTGGGAAACTACAGACCTGTTGGTTTGACTTCAGTTGTGGGGAAGGTGTTGGAGACATGAATTAAGGACCAGATGAGGAACCATTTAAATAAATACAAACTAATTAATGGTAGTCAGCATGGGTTTACCAAAGGTAGTTCCTGTTTAATAAATCTTTGAGTTCTATGAAGCAGTGTCTGATTGGGCGGATGAGGGAAAGGCAATGGATATAGTATATCTAAACTTTAAGAAGGCATTTGATGAGGTACCACATAGGAGGTTGTTAGCCAAAGTGAGGGCTTGTGGAGTGGCTGGTCAGGTAGCTGATAGCTTAGTGATAGGAAGTCAAGTGGCTGTGAGTGGGAGGATATCTTGCTGGGATGATGTAAGTAGCGGGGTACCTCAGGGATCAGTACTCGGACCATTATATTATTCATTATTTACATCAATGATTTGGATAATGGGGTAAAGAGTAAGGTTTCCAAATTTGCAGATGACACAAAGCTTGGAGGAAAGGTGGATCGCAGCGGGGGTGGTGATCAGATTCAGGAAAGTATTGATACTTGCATAGATTGGGCAAAAGACTGGCAGATGTAATTTAACCTGAGCAAGTGGAAGGTGTTGGGCCTCTAACCTGATATTCATTTATTTCCTCTGCTGCCAAACCTATATCACCTCAGTGTTCTCCATACTCATCTTCAGCATACATTTCTCAAATGCCTCCGTACACTCTACCAGTACTTCCTGCATCTCCCACCTACTCTCCACCACAACCATCAGATTGTCCACATACAACATCCTCCCGAGAATACACTTCATGTTTACCCTTCCCGCTTACCAGCCCCATTATCATGTTCAACATTAATGGGCTGAAAGTACTTCCCTGCCTCAAACCGATGCTCACACTGAACTCCTCAGACATCCCAGGACCAACCAAAACTCTTCCCTTCATTCCTTTGCACATCCCTTCCACCACTCCCATCCATCTCACCATCACCATCACCATCTCTCTTGGGACAGTGTCATGGGCCTTTTCCAGGTCCACAAATCCCAATGCCATATCACCTTGCACCTCAAACCTCTTCATGAGCTGTCTCAGTATGAACATCCCATCTGCCGTCCCCCTCCCTTTCTAAACCGCTGTTGCTCTTCTCCGATCTCCATCTCCACACTCTAACTTTTCCTCCCATTCAGAGTGCTCTTCAGCAACTTCACGACCTGACTTGGGAGTGTTATGCTCCGTGTACTTCCCCAGACCTTGAACATTGCCATTCCCCTTCCATATCAGCACAATTTAATGAAATCAGCATTGGACCAGAAAATGTTCAGTACAGATGAACATTAGCATGCATGCACACAGTACAATTCAATATTCAGATCACCCTGCACATTGTTGTATAAAATATATTTGATTTATAATCATTGCACACGAATGCTGAATAAATCTAAAACTTAAAATAATCATTACGTTCAAAAAAGTGAATGCTGGACTTCGTGATGACAGAAATCAAACTGCAGTTGTTGGTATCACCCTATTATAACTGTTTGCAGAGCATATAATTGGGGACTTCGAGATACTTACAGTCAGACGGATTTTGTCGGAAACAACAGCTGAGCAGGCTGCAGGCTGTCTCGCCAGTATCTGGTCCTGGAGTCATTGCACAAGGTCCCCCAGCTGCTAGGAACGTGTGAACCTCAGTACACCCAATCCCTCCCGTCTTCTGGTAGTGCTGCGGAGGAAGCACAAATAAAACCGAGCTTTGTAGCTGTATAGTAACATGCTGTAAGCAATCTTCCTGTCAGCCAACTAAAAGGAGCTGCTAAAAACAGGTGCTTGTGAAATCAGAGGTGATTTTCATGACAGATCTAATCCAGGTGCACACTTTGGCAGCCCTACAAGCAGGAATTATTAACTTCTGTAGCTACTCCAAACACCAATTTCTATATAGATTAGTGGTTATTTATTTTTTTTATTTTAAACAGTAGCTGGAAAGGAGGGGTAGGTTGAAGAAAGACATTTTCAGATGGAACAAATGTGAAGAATCAGTACAAAGAAAATGAAAGAAGAAACGAGGTTGAAACAATGTGAATAAAGTATCAGTACTGGATGTCTAATTTAACTCTTCACGGTTAATGCCCAAATCTCTTGTACCAAATAAAATTGAGAAGCTTTTAGAAAACATTATGCCTAAAAGGGTAGTGCAAAACAAGAAATTATATTTATAGTGTTCATAGTACCATGCTTCACATCACCAAATGGATAGACTACACGTTCAAAACCCATTATAATGTTAATTTGTACATAGCGTCAATATACGCACATAATATTCTGCGATTACTAGTTGAGGGGGTTTGAGGTGAGGAGGAGTAATAAAATCTCATCAGCTGGAATATATCCGACAATAAACCCGCTACTGGAGTTGGATTGCTGCTTTACCACCGCTGCACCGAGGATGGACCGACTTTCAAAGAAAGATTGCCTCATCTAATGTGTGTGTGTGTGTGTGTGTGTGTGTGTGTGTGTGTGTGTGTGTGTGTGTGTGTGTGTGTGTGTGTGTGTGTGTGTGTGTGTGTGTGTGTTCCAGTAAAAGGCTTATATCCTGGAAAAACAAAAATTCACATGGCTTCTAATCGTTTTTTTTGGACTTCCATTTTTCCAAAGCATTTATTTCTACCTTCTAAATCATTCTATTTTGGGAAAAATTTCATAACTATTGAAAATTGCAACAATATTAAGCTTTATGAAAATGAGGTTTCTATTACAGTAGGGCGAGCAGACGAGGTTTGAACCTCGGCCCAACTATATAAACTGCCACCCTGGTGTTTTGCATGCAAGCTGAAGCATCAATGTGTGCCATCCATCCGATGCTTCTACATCTACAAACATCGGTTTTTTGTGGATGCCAAAAATCCCACAGTGTCTTTCAGAAAGAGGCGAGTTATAGACACCACCCTGAACAAATTCCAAATTCCCTGCCACCTTCAGTCGAGTATGCTTCGTCAGAGTGATGACCCGTGCAGGATTTGTTCTCGACTAGTTGCAATGTATCCCCCATCGCTTTGAAAAGAGTACAAGCCTCTAATTATTCCATTACAGCACCAAAATTTGCAAATGGATCGAACAACTGTTGAAACTCTTATCGAGCTACAAAAGAATGAAAAATAAAAAAACTACACCACCTAAAATTGCTTAAATGTGTCACATCAAATGGAAGACTAAAGATTTACTTCTCACACTGGTTACTTCACTTTTTTGTTCTTAGAGTTAGGTTCTTACTAATCTCCCATCATCCACCTTATAGAATATTGAGCCTCCATTGGGGTAAGAATATCATCACCGGATCAGACACGGTCTTGTTTCTCAATATAAAATGGAACTTGTCCAAAGCTCAATATCTGAAGAATCCATTTCAAAATGCTACAAGGCTCAAATCAAACCTCATCATTTCCTTGATAAGTAGCCCATGTGTGTCCTTCTAAAAACAGCAGAGCTCAAGCTTTCTACAAGACTGAACATTTGTGCCTCAAAATATACTCACACCCAGAAAATCCTTAACCTGTTGAGATTTGATCTGACCTGTATTTATACGAATAATACTGGCTCCCTCTGAAATATGGATGGTGTCGAGACACCCTCCCTTTAGGCAATTGCAAATTATAAGTCTTTGCTCTGACAAGTTTTTAAAATGTTCTCAAAAATATTCATTTGCTATGAATGACATTCACTTCCAGGGGAAATGCAATATATATATATATATGTATATATATATATATATATATATATATATATATATATATATATATATATATATATATATATATATATATATATATATATATATATATATATATATATATACACATAAAACACCTGATGGATTCAGCAACACATTTACAACAGTTCAAAAGCCAAGCATGATAGCATATGTAACAGCACCTTTACAAAACATGGAAAAGGTTAAGACCACGTGACCCATCATCATTCCTGTACCGTAACCCTATCCCAGCATTCACAGCAAACAGTGCCAATAATAAAGGCAATAATAAAGCAGCAAACAATTCCACCTTCAAATGTTTTCCATCATTTCTAACCTTCGACGACGACGTGCATTTTCGTGGTAAGGTTTTCCACACTTGGGATTACTCTTGACCAAGCATCTTATTGGAAAGAAGTCTAAATATCAGTCCATTATGTTAACACATGATTAGAATAACGAATAAAAGGTAATTTCTTTTAGAAGTTAAAGTTACAAAAATAAAAATAATGAAAAGTGGTCAATATAAAAATAGATGGGAAGAATGAGCAGATGGTTGCATAGATAAAACTGAGGTAGGCTGGTGCACCTTTATACACTCGTAGGTTTCGGTGATAAGTGCAATGAAGACACTGAGGATCATGTATATGAAGAGGCTGATGAACGTGTAAAGGTACACTTGGCTGAAGAGCCACACCAGGTAACCTTTCCCATTGATCTCCGTAAATGTTGCGAACATGTCGTCCCCGTTTATGAGCGAGAAGAGGCACTCCGACGCCATGTCGAGCGTGCGGAACTGTCAGTGGCACAAAGATAGAGACAGATGAGACTTGCGGCAAAACATTGCAGAGAGTTTCACTGCAGTTTTCATCTGGAAAAATCAAATATGACTGATGAAATGAACTAAAGTGCACCAGAGATCATACTTCTTACGTGTAACAGTCAATGAAATACAGAATACACTGCCAATTGGCAAATGGCACACAAAATTAAATCCAGACTTCAAAGCTAAGTTCCATCATACGAGACCAAGCAGTTTAATTTGTTCGTATTAAAAACAAACATATATATATATATATATAATAAATATATATATAATAATAATAATAATATATATATATATATATATATAAATAATAATAATAAAATATATATATATATATATATATATATATATATATATATATATATATATATATATATATATATATATATATATATATATATATATATATATATATATATATATATATATATATATATATATATATATATATATATATATATATAAAGCCTGGTGTTGGCGCAGTGGTTAGGGCAGCGGCTTGGGATCCAAATGGTCCTGAGTTCAAGCCCCGTTGAGCCACTGAATTAATACACCAGTGGGTTGACTCAGCCTGTCATCCTTCCGAGGTCGGCGAAATGAGTACCAGTGTACTGGGCGGGTGTATACCCCGGTTAAAATAGGTGTACCATATCCCTGTGTCGTAAGAGGTGACCAGGGTTGCGTCAGGAAGGGCATCCAGCGTAAAACATGTGCCAAATGACGAGAAGAAGAAGGAGAAGGAGAAGGAGAAGGAGAAGGAGAAGGAGAAGGAGAAGGAGAAGGAGAAGGAGAAGGAGAAGGAGAAGGAGAAGGAGAAGGAGAAGGAGAAGGAGAAGGAGAAGGAGAAGGAGAAGGAGAAGGAGAAGGAGAAGGAGAAGGAGAAGGAGAAGGAGAAGGAGAAGGAGAAGGAGAAGGAGAAGGAGAAGGAGAAGGAGAAGGAGAAGGAGAAGGAGAAGGAGAAGGAGAAGGAGAAGGAGAAGGAGAAGGAGAAGGAGAAGGAGAAGGAGAAGGAGAAGGAGAAGGAGAAGGAGAAGGAGAAGGAGAAGGAGAAGGAGAAGGAGAAGGAGAAGGAGAAGGAGAAGGAGAAGGAGAAGGAGAAGGAGAAGGAGAAGGAGAAGGAGAAGGAGAAGGAGAAGGAGAAGGAGAAGGAGAAGGAGAAGGAGAAGGAGAAGGAGAAGGAGAAGGAGAAGGAGAAGGAGAAGGAGAAGGAGAAGGAGAAGGAGAAGGAGAAGGAGAAGGAGAAGGAGAAGGAGAAGGAGAAGGAGAAGGAGAAGTATATATAGATAGATATATATATATATATATATATATATATATATATATATATAGATATGTACATATACATATATATATATATATATATATATATATATATATATATATATATATATATATATATATATATATAGATAGATATATATATATATATATATATATATATATATATATATATATATAGATATGTACATATACATATACACTGGCACTCATCACTATATGAACAAGATGTGTTCCAAGATGATAATGCGTATAGCGTAAAATACCTTCCCATAAACAGTTATAAATCGAAGATGTGTGGGGGGGGGGGGAGTGGGGGGGTGATTCTCACAACTTACATAACCAAACCTAACCTCATACCAAAAAAAACCCCAATAACTGTAAATCAATACAAAATATCACTAAATGTATAATTACATGAATACCCACCATAAATACACTAAAACAGAAGAAAAATAAACGAGTGTAGTTCTGCACTCACTAATAATATGAACGGATTGCATGTTCAGACCTGGAGATGTGTGGGTGGGGGAGTGGTCGTTATGACAAAAGGCAGGACAAAGTGGTGAGACCGCTTACCATGAGTGCTTGATGGAGTAGATACCGGTCATTTTCCACTCGTATTGTAGGATTTGAGGAAAGTTTAAAAAAAAATTCCTCACAAGGAAGGTTACTTGACTATGATGTCCAAAGTAGTGCAGTCTAAAGTAAAGTAGGACTGGCAGATTAAAAACAAAAGCAGGAACAAAGTGCAGAATAATAATAAAAAAACCCATTTAATGGCACCCCCCCCCCCCCCGAATGATTTAATGGATGTTAATTTACAATACAATAGTACAGTCTCATTGTGTTCATGACTTGATTCATTGCATATCAGCGAAAATGAGTTCACCGGGAGTGCGTATAGTGAGAAGTGCCTTGTATATACTGCATATGGAAAAAAGTTCCTGTGCACCATAAAAAAAAAATACACAAAATGATACTGACATGTACCCAAGCAATATATTGGTCAGCCAGCATGTGCCTCGGCATGTTCCCCAGTTTACCCATGAATATCCGGAACTTGCACATCAATACTGTGCACTGCACACACACAAATTGCAATGCAAGTGCACTGAGGTACGTGACAGTGCGACACCTGGAACTGAGCAAATTGCACTGCAGCAAGATTCAGTGAACCATCCCAGCTGTAAAGAACATTTTTATTGACATCTCAGTCATAAACGTGATGGCACACCTTTCTGAAAATGAACATCTACATGCTATTGGCATGCTTGACACAGGCCACAAAACCTTGGGGCTAGGCATGGCAACATCAGAGACCATCCATGCTCTGAGTGACCACATGTGAGGTCACGTCAACAGGATAACCACATCCGGTTGGTGCACCTAGGGAATCGGTTCTTGATAGCAAGTTTGACAGCTCGCTGCATCCCTGGCTTGCAACCAAGGAGTGCCAGAACTGTCAGCAATCGGTTGGGCAAACATAATACCTGACCACGACGACTAGCAACAAGTCAGATTTTGTTGCCACATCATAGACTTGTGCGCATAGCTTGGTGTAGATAACGTCGGAGGTTCATAAGACAAGATTTGGCTGCTATCCTCTTTACAGACGAGTCGAGGATCCATCTTGACAGTAGTGATGGCCGCCGTCACAATTATCCATGGGAAGGGGAACATTATGCTGACGCATGTGTTGTGCAACGTTCGCTGTTCGGTGGTGGAAGCATGATGGTATGGGGAGGCATCATTACACATCACAGAACCCAGCTGTGTGGTCATTTATGGCAATTTGACAGTTATTTGGTACCTTAATGAAGTTCTCCATCCTCATGTCCCCCCCCCCCCCCGCTCCTGCAGGTTCATGGACGTCACATCACACTTCAACAGGATAACACGTGCCCTCATCGCAAGAGTAGTCACTGACTTCATCGCACAACAGAACATTCCCACACTTCCCTGGCTCGCCATTTCGCCCGATATTTCTCCCATAGGTGTGGGATGAAATGAAACTATGATTGTGCAGTCTTCAAAACCAGCCGGCGACGTTGGCCCAACTGCAGCATGCCTCGGCACAGATCTGGAATGGCATCCCTCAAACCTTCTTCAACCACCTTATGCCCTCAATGAGCCACCGTTGCAAAGCGTGTATCAACACAAATGGTGGTCACACCAGATACCGAGTTGTTAACTGATTTTTGACCACGCCCCTCTGAAGACAAGTCTTGCACATGTGTTGACATGCTCATGTTGATTTTATGTTTATCAAACACTAAATAGTGATATGATCAAATAACGTGATGTATTTGTTTGCATTTCTAATAGGTGTAAATGATGCACAGGAACTTTTTTTCTGTAAATATCTCTTATAATCAACCAACCCTTCACTACCTGCTTGCCCCATCTCAAGAATGAACAGCAAAGTAACCCACAATCAATTCAGCAAAACATGTGAGAAAAGTGGGAACATTCTTTCCTGCAATATGATCTTTAATTGTACCAGTCAAATGCACATTCCATTTGCAAACCGACAGAGCAACAAGGTCGGAAAGTACGAGAAAGTGGGGCAGGGAAGACAGCCAAAAGGATTCTTTTTTTGACCGCAAGCAGCGAGCTCTTCTGCAATGGCACAATGCCACACCATGACAATTCATTCATACTTCTGGCTGGTGAGTACACCCTTCAATAAACATTTCATACAATCACATCTGACTCTCGAATAAATTAAAAGTGCGAAAAACATGACTGCTTAATGATTTAAATGTTGAAAACATTTGTATAGTAGAATGGCATTCGGTGGAGCACATTCCTCCGCCAGGCTGAATAGTTTAGGTTTTGTATCCCAATGACGGGCCAGATCTTGATCCAGACCTTAACCAAAATCTAATCGGCTTGTTCTTGTCACCTCACTAACTCTTCCACTAAGTTTTGTCAACTTTTTGAAATATGCCATACATTGTTTTTGGCCCCATCTCAATGGTGAAGAATCATTTATTTTTAAATTATAGCATCCGGATCTTCACCAAAATCTAATAACTTCATCCTCATTACACACTTAACCTGTCCACCAAATTTTGTCCGAACCTGTCCACAACTTTTTGAGATATCATGCTCACAGACATACGGACAGGGGAGAAAACCTTCGGTGGTGGAGGAAATAAATGGTGGCCAATCATTTGAAAACATTCATTGAACACATGACATACATCATTAAAACTCCAGTCAAGCACAACATAGAACATTTTGTAAGATTCAATACGATTATCAAGAAACTTTGTCAGGAGTCTAATCATCAGCCAAAAGTGAAAATGAATGGCTAATGGGATGCACATCTCAGCTAAACACACCTCAACTCCCCCCCACACCACCAGGCAGCCAAAATCCGGCAATGCAATTAATTTGGCAACAAATTTTAAGATGATTTTTGTCCTCATTATCAGGGCATCAAATGGAACAATCGAAAAAGATAAGGTATGTAGTTCAGAGCTAAATCTTAAATCACAAACTGTAAATAAACGATCACAACAACAAATCAAACATGAAAAAGAAGAACGCTCGAGAAAAGTTGGAAATGGGGGGGGGGGGGCAAGGCAGAGAATATAAAACAGCAGAATAAAACCCTCCAAAAAACCCAGAACAATTGGATGGAAGACATGATTGTATGGTTACATTTTAATGGATGCATATCATGCAATCATAAAGTTGTCCTTCAATATTCAAATCCACACTTGGAACCATGGCCGTCATAGTTCATTTTTAAACAGCAACTCGGACCTGCCCTTGGCTGATCAATAAATTGCAAATAAAATACAAGTCAAAAACAATTACATGTCTATTCCCTTGTATCTCACATGAAACTTTGTGAAGTAGCTCGATATTCCCAAATTTTCCTGTGGAGAAAGTTAATTTATGGTCGGACACTACTAGCTCTGGGTAGATTAACCAGCTTTTCGTCGATGATTACATCGACTTGAATAAGGCTTGGTGGTATATTTCACAATAGGAGAGCATCTCAACCTCAAGTGAACCCCCCCCCCCACCTAAAAATGGGTCATTCCATGTCAAATCATCAAAGAATCTACCATCATCTCTCAGATTTTTGTAAAACTTTGGGAACCAATTGGGACCCATGATAAACAGCAAGAACTCAAATATTTTTGCTAACAGCCTCTTAATTAGTGAGATACAGACTAACAAACTTTGGACTAATTAGCACGACGTCGCGAATTCAAATGGCCATATCTCTAAAAGTATAACACCTAGAGAGCTGGTTTTGGTGTCATTTTAAAGGTATTTTCATGCTCTATTAATTTGTCTGGGCAACATTTTCCTACCTCCAACAACAAAAAAGTTATCACAAAACATAAAATTCAATCGTGAATCCCCAAAAAAATGTATCCTTCAAATTTCCTCAAATTCATCCCAGAGGTACCTTATGATGTCAAGAAGCTTCCACATAAATTTTGTGATGGGCACTCCAATAGTTTCTGAGATATGAGCAATAATGTACATGTACGTATGGCATATAGGTTCGAAAAATCAGCATTTGTAATGTATTATACAATCAATAAGTGAGTTCAAGTACACAGTGTTCACTAACCTGACTTAGGCTTTCAATTTCCTGTTCAATGCAGCAACAGCAGCACTTGTTTCTTCCCCTCAGGCCCAGTTGAAAATGAAAGTATATGATACTTCAAAGCAATTGATGGTCGTTCCCTATGTTCCCTGTCATGGCTAGGTTAGAATGATTGTATAATACATTACAAATGCTGATTTTCGAACATGTACATTATTGCTCATATCTCAGAAACTATTGGAGTGCCCATCACAAAACTTATGTGGAAGCTTCTTGACATCATAAGGTACCTCTGGGATGAATTTGAGGAAATTTGAAGGATACATTTTTTGGGGATTCACGATTGAAGTTTATATTTTGTGATAACTTTTTTTGTGGTTGGAGGTAGGAAAATGTTGCCCAGACAAATTCATAGGGCATGAAAATACCTTTAAAATGACACCAAAACCAGCTCTCGGTGTTATACTTTTAGAGATATGGCCATTTGAATTCGCTACGTCGTGCTAATTAATCCAAAGTTCGTTAGTCTGTATCTCACTAATTAAGAGGCTGTTAGCAAAAATATTTGAGTTCTTGCCGTTTTTCATGGGTCCCAATTGGTTCCCAAAGTTTTACAAAAATCTGAGAGATGACGGCAGATTCTTTGATGATTTGACATGGAATGACCCAAATATTCTGGATCCACCCCTGTGTTATGTGCACAGAAGCATATCAAAATGAAAAAAGTCAACCCTATGAGACTCAGATTATTTGAGCAATGACCAGTGATGGTAAAAGCAAACAACAAAAAAAAAAAAACAAGGACACGTAACGATTGACAAGTGGCATTCTGGTACTACAGGATGTTTCAAAAGTTGGGAATCAGGATTTTGAATAATTTTTCATGATAATGCCTTTGAAGCTTCATATTGTAGATAACTATTCCTCATGACATTATCTCAACCCGATTAGATCACGGCTGTGATTGGCTGAATTTTGTTGCTATAGCAACTATCTTGGTAACCTGGCTTGTGTACGTGATATTTAAAAAACCGTTAAACATTTCGCTTTTGTCTTACAAAGATCTATTTCTCATACCACCCAAAAGGCAGGAGACCAAGAGCATCAGCTGTTTTCTTTGGGGACACATGAAATTAGTGGTTTATACCACGAAACCACGTACAATTGAACACATAAATAATTAAATCAGAAAACTAATGTGCTTAAAATCGACATGTCAATGTTAACGTTAAATGAAACCTACATATAACAATTGATTGGTCAGTGGATTTGCAATTTGAGAAATTATTAAAATAATATTGTAATATATATGTAAATATTCTTTTGATTCCAGACTTTTGAAACACCCTGTACATTGTAAAAGTTTCTCTATTTGAATTTTGGAGAAACAGACAGATATGCTTGGAAAAGATTAAATGATTTGCAAGTGAGCCAAATCCTTAAAGTCTCAAAGCATTGTGCGAGATATCGCATTAATCGAGTCAGAGAAAGAGTAATCTTCAGTCATTGCAGACCATGACATCATTTAAATTAAATACTTTCTCAAGAGCAGACAATTACAGTTTGACCAATTAGTACCGCTTAGTTTGGGCTTACCAACACGGACTCCAAACATTAAATTAGGCTACATGAGTTCACCAAGTTCATAAATGTCACTCCAATTAGATGCGACAGATGTCAATGTTTTGGGCACATGGTGCGCATGCACGAGGTGTTTTCAGTGTGGAGAGAATTATACATACTCGGAATGCATCAACAAAGACTATAAAGTGCTACAATTGTTTTATCACCAATGGCACTGCATTCAAAAAGTTCCCAGCCAATGAACAAGACAGACTGGCTGGCAATCTGTCAACCCCTAGTACATATACAAGTGTTCATTAAAAATAAATAAATGAAATATTTATTTTAAATATGTTCCAAATACTTGAGCTCCAGAAATTAAAATGGCCCTGATGACTACAGCTTCCAAGCAAATGGTCTTCAGATGCATCCTATTTTTCATTTAAATTTCTTCCAATTATCCTCCAATAAATTTAATGGATTCATATCAGAGCTGGTTGATCACTGTGCTTGGGTGATGCAACACTCAGAGAATCTCAGTAATCTCCAAAGTTACCTTCCACAATCTTGACCATCCAGTTGCTCAAAAGGATTCTATATTCTCCACTGTCCTAAAACACTTTAGAAAACAGCAATCCATCCATTGCTCATATTAGCAAACAGTCAAACATCAACTCAACAGACAAACTAGTAGTGATTATTGCTCAAGATGTGACCATTTCTGACAAAGCTGCTAAAACTTTGGCTCCCCCCAAAAGGTTATTGCACATATCTCAGAAGGAAGGACCCAATGTTGCAGTAATGGCAACACAGGTATCCCTTGCCAACCACGGGGGTTAGGTTCCACGGCCGCGGTCACATTGGGCAGCTAAACTATGCATCCTATGCCTTCAATAAAAACATGAAAAATATGTATCAGCCTAATATACAGTATCCTGCATGAACAAACAAACATACTTAATGAGCTTTAATACAGGGTGGCCATAATGTCTGGAAACATAGATAACATTATATCATTCTGTTACAGTTTGAAGATGTTCTTGACGAAAGACGAACGCATTCCAGGGGTGCAAATTAACATTTTTATCCACCGGCCAGCAGGGCACGTGACTAGAAAAAGTTACCGGCCCAGCAGAATTTCAACCGGCCCGATAAAATAAAGACAAAAGTCACAAATTTGATATCAAACACTTTTAACATACTCACATGAGTGAATTTGATGAGTGAGGTTGGTTGGATGAGTGAGTTTGATGGATGAGTGCGTTTAATGGAGGAGGTTTGCAGAATGAGTGAGTTTGATGGAGTAGGTTGGGTGGATGAGTGAGATGGATGGATGAGTGAGTTTGATGAGTGGGGTGGGGGGATGATGCAGGGAGGAGGAGGTTGTGGGTGATGGGGTGGTTGTGGCTGATGGACGATGGGGTGGAGGGGGGGGGGGGTTGTGGGTCACGGACAATGGTGGGGGTACTACTCGTCCACCCAACATCACATATAAACTCACTCATCCACCTAACCTCACCTATCAAACCCACTCATTCACCCAACCTCACCCATCAAACTCACTCATGAACCCAACCTCACCCATCAAACTCACTCATTAACCCAAAAGCCTCATCAAACTCACTCATTCACCTAACCTCACCCATGAAACTCACTCATTCACCCAAATTCACCAACCTGGGCATAAAAAAATGCGTCCAAACCGCGCCAAACCATCAAATCTCGCGCAATCACGCGTGATTTGGAACGAGATGAAAACAGACAAAATGGCTGCCGCAGAAATACCGGTGATTTCTACGGATTTCTGCGGACAAAAACAGTAGTTCTAGTTGAGAAAACTAGTAGAGAAGCTAGTACAAATTGTACAAAATAACAGGAATCACCGGTGATTCGCCAGCCGGGCAGGTAAGGCAGTATTGTGTACCCGCCCAGCACAAAAGTTAGGCGCCATTGGCGACCGTTAATTTGCACCCCTGCGTTGAGGTGATACTGCCGAGTGGACATATTGACGGATAGCAGAGCACTTCAACGCATGCCATTCCAGAAGAGCTGCCGTCTCGCATAGCACAGGGGGGAAGCTGGTTCAAAAATTCAAGGATACAGGCAGTGTGTTGGACAAACTCCATTCTGGACAACCAATCGTAACCGACGAGGTGAAGGAAATTGTCACAGCGAAGGTAATAGCCAGCCCGAAGAAGTCAACTCGCTGGACATCCATGAAAATGGGGGTGCCTCGCAGTATCGTCCAAAAGATTCTCAAGGTGGATAACTTTCACCTGTACAAGATGCAAGTACTGCAAAAGTTATCCGAGGATGATCCTGACAGTCATATGGAAATGTGTGCATGGTTCTCGGATCGCCTGTACAATAATGCCTGCTTTACCGAAGGCTGTGTGCTGTTCAGCGACGAAGCTAATTTTTATGTGAATAGGGAGGTGAACAAGCAAAAAAAGTGGTACTGGTCACAAGACAATCCGCAGTGAATCTCCCTTACCAAACAAAGAGCGGCGAAGTTGATGGTGTGGTAAGCACATGTCTTGGGACCATTTTTCTTTGAAGATAACGTAACTGGTGAGACGTATCTGACCATGTTACTTGACCAATTAATGCCCGCACTTGATGGACTAGGGGAAGGTCACCCAGAGTGGTTCCAACAAGATGGCGAACCACCCCATTACGCCAAAGTGGTGAGGGAATGGTTGGATGATAATTTCTATAACTGGATTGGATGACGTGGCCCTGTGGAGTGGGCTGCACGCTCACCAGATCTGAACTCCCTTGATTACTTCTTCTGGGATATGCTGAAGGTGCAGGTTTATTTTAGTGAAAATCAGACACGAATCATCTGAGGCAATGCATCACGGATGCATGTGCAGGGATTGATGGAAATGCTGCAATGTACCGCGATCATTGCAATTTTCCACAGCGCATTGAGCTGTGCATTTCTCATGATGGACGACATATTGAATATGTCATGCATTGTAACGTGATGTCAAAAAACCATTTATAATGTATATTCACCAATGTTGGTTAGAGAGACAAGGGGCTATCACCCTCCTCCTCAGGCACAGGATCAGGATCCTCAACGGAAAACTCCGATGACAAGACAGAAGAACTGGCAACCGAGATAGGGTGAAAGATGGTGGCGCTAGTGGTGGGGTTGTTTTATTTATTATTATTTAAATAAAACTAAGGATTGAGGACTGCCTCATTTTCATTTGGAGATCATGAAATCACAGGTGGCGGACTGAGATGTGGCCATGGGAAACCCTGGTTGGAAAACCTGTGGTTGGGTCAGGGATGTATGTATCCTACAATGGTTTGACAATAGATTAATTGCTTTTTGGAGATCAACTTGAACACCAGATATATGATTTTTCCTCATCTTAAGTGTTCTGTATCAATCCAAGAGAACTTCAAAACGAATGTTTTCCGTTTCAATATCCATGGATTCTCTTGCATTTGACATTGATAAGATTGATGTGGAGGAAGTGTAATTTTCATTAATATGGTCTAAAATCTCTAAGATATATTACCCTTCTGGAGTACCAGTAGCAGTAGGTATACACAAGCAAAGCAAACAACTCAGAACTAATTAAAATATATCCAGCAAAGGTAATCTAAATGATATAGCAATATACAGGCCATTTCAAAAAGATTGATACAACTTTAAGTTCCTGCCATTTCTTTGTTTTTTGACCGATACCGTTTTCCTTTTCAGGGTTTGGTGGCATCATCGTAGTATTTGTTCCCTGAGATTTCTAGTTCCGGAGCTCAACTATGCCATTGACAATGAAGCAGAAGACAAAAGTGGTGGCTCTGTGGTATGAGACTAAATCATACGTTGACATCCGCCGGAGGTTCTGCCGGCAATACGACCTCAGAACACGTGGTGGACCCACAAATTGTGCCATTTAATGTATTGTGAAACATTTTGAGCACAAGCGTACAGTTCACAACCATAGCAAGGACAACAAGGGCAGGCCAGCATCAGTAAGGCCGGTCACATTTGCTCTACGGCGAGGATACGGCGGCCGTACGCCCTCTGAATTGACAGAAACGTGCGGCGGCTGCAGAGTTTCTGCGGTGGCCCTACACAGTTTGGCTATATTTTACAGGTCGTAAGGTCGCCATGGAATTATAACGCGGAGTTATAACATTTTTCATTTCTATGTTCACCGTAGCAATTCGACAAGCCGAAGAAAAAAAAACTGCTAAAATAAATAAATAAATTAACCCATTCGTTACCGTCCGTATGGCCGCACGTTCGCCTTAAGGCCCAACCCCTGCGGTCACCTTGAAAAATTCTATGGCCGCTGCAGGAACGCCCTAAGGTCACCGTGCGACATCAAAATCGAAGACCGTACGGCACCCCCACGTTTTCGGTCTCCACAATTTATAAATATGCCGTGCGACTACCCGAAAAATAAAAACATATGTGACTGCTACATTGTGTGACCGTGGAAATACTGCGGCCGCCGTATAATTGCTAGTGGCGGTAGATTTTGGAGACCCCACGGCCGCCGTGGCAAATGTGACAGGCTTAACCAAGAGTTAAGCCAACAGACGCCATGCGAGATTCTGCAGTGGACCGTCCCAGGAAGTCCCACGGTCAGCACTCCCGGGAGCTAGGCATCAGTCTGGCGTATCCTCATGAAGGAAATGAAGCTTTTCCAATGCATCATCTCTATTAGGCATAAACGGAGTCAAGATAACATGAGGAGACATGATGTGTGCAATTGACTCAATGACAGGATGGAGCAGTACCCAAACTAGATCAACCTGATCTGCTTCAGTGATGAAGCCCATTTCCACATGGAAAGGAATGTCTGAGGTTACCATCCATTAGGGTGGTTCCTCAATTATTGTCAGGTCAGGTAAGATCTGTGACCTGCTACAGGTACCATGTAAACCTGTACTAACCTGTTCCATGGTCGGGTTGTCGGCGACTAAACCGTCTCCCCCACCAGGTTTTCTGGTGAGGAGGGTGTTTGGATAAGGACACCCAGCAGGATTAAAAACAAAACCTGTCAAAGGGTGGAGGAGCTCCTTGTGAGCCAACGGCCATCCATATCTAGTGCCCAACTGTGTCTGCGGACGTCCTCCTGCAGTTGGGTTACTTTTTATTAGGAGGTTGGTGGCAGGATTTGCATTCTGGCCACCGTAAAACCCTTCATTCCGCAAAACACAAAAACGTAAAAAAAAAAAATCTGAAAACCCACTCCGTGGGAGTACCTCCTGTGCAGCTTCCCTTCTCAGGGCAGCTCACCGGATGACGGGATTGGGGCAAATCCTTCAGGACCCCCAATCTTTGATGAAAGGAGGGAAACCACGGGATAACATCCCTGGGTCAGATTGTGGGAGAGTGTGTCGGAGTGGTGCTGAGGTGTCGTCTACCAGACGGCAGTCTCCTTGGGATAACCTGAGGCGGTCCCTTCGGGTGGGTGCCTGGAATGTCCTATCCCTAAGAGAGGATGATCACCTGTCTCTGTTATCATCAGAGATCAAGTGTTTGGACATCAGTATTGCAGCACTCTCAGAGGTTCGGAGACCGGATTGCAGCGAGATAATGGTGGGTGGTTACACCTACTATTGGTCTGGTCGCTCTGATGGTTAACATACTCAAGGAGTTGCTGTAGCTGTGTCCAATAAGCTGACCTCAATGATAATAGCAATAAGTTCCTTGACTTTGCAAGAAGTCATGGACTTAGGGTGGCTGGTTCATGGTTTCAGCACCCACAAGCTCATCGCTGGACTTTGTCAATCTCCTTTGCCACACCGCCAGCGTTGGAGTACCATGTCCTCGTTGATGGTCGCTGGAGGATGATCCAGAACTGCAGGGTCTACCGGAGTGCTCAGTTCCTCAATACTGACCACCGGCTTGTTGTAGCAACTCTAAAGCTGCACCTTAAATCCGGGAGAATGGTACCATCCCAGTCTAGGCTGGATGTTGGCAAGCTCAGGGATGAGAGAGTAGCTGAGGAGTTTGCGAACAGGCTGAGTGGACATTTGGGGTGTCTGGGTGCTTTGGGGGGTCCTGAAGAGTTGTGTAGTGTCTTCAAGACCACCGTCCTTGATGTTGCCGGTGGATGTCTTGGAACTCACCACAGGGCAAAGAAGAATTTTCTCTCAAGGGACATTGGATATCATTGGCTAGAGTCGCAGGGCCAGGATGAATGGCAGAGCTGAGCTGTTCAGGGAGCTGAGGCGTAAAACTGTACGTGCACCAAGGGTGGACAAGGAGGCCTATGTGCGAGGAATCTGTGAGGGGGTAGAGCATCACCTGTGGACAGGTGATTCTCGTCCCGCTTACAGGGGAATTTGCGCATTGCGTTCATTCAAGCCCATCCCTCGGAGCACTGCAGTTAGAGCAGAGAGTGGTCGGCTCTTGACAGAGGAGTCTGAAGTGAAGGCCCGCTGGGCCGGTTACTTTGAGCGGTTGTACCTTGGCTGATCCCCCAGCTGTCGAGTTGGACGTCAAGGGTGTTACAATCCCTGTTGCTGACCCTCCAACTGTGGTCCACCTTCGCTTGTGGAAACACGGACTGCGGTGAACCGGTTTAAACAGGGTAAAGCTCCAGGGATCTGTGGCATCCATGCTGAACTTCTCAAGGCTGGTGGAAATGCTGCACTCATGTCATTGCATGCAGTTTTGTGCTCTGCCTGGAACACAGGCATCATCCCAACTGATTGGAAGAGGGGCCTTGTTGTCCCAGTCTGGAAATGGAAGGGTGATCACCAAGACTGCAACAACTACCGAGGGGTGAAGCTGCTCTCAGTGCCGGGCAAGATCTATGCTCGGATAATTCTTGATAGGGTTCGCCACCATCTGCTTGAGCACCAGCGTCCAGAGCAGTCAGGCTTTACACCAAAGAGGTCAATGATTGACCGTATCCTTGCTCTTCGTGTCCTCACCGAACGCAGACGAGTTTTGGTAGGGGCTGCTTGCACCCTATGTTGATCTCTGTAAAGCGTTCGATTCAGTGAATCGGGATGTCCTTTGGAGGATTCTTGGTCTCCGTGGGGTGCCACCAAAACTGATTGATCTGATGTCTGAACTCTACTCTGGTACTGAGAGTGCTGTGAAGTGTGGTGGTACCATCTCCGACTTATTTCCAGTTGTTACTGGAGTTCGTCAGGGGTGTGTACTGCCCCTCACACTTTTCAGCACTTGTATGGACTGGATTTTAGGGAGGATGTCGGAAAGATCAAGCTGCGGTGCATCGTTTGAGAATGTCAAGATCTCGGACCTTGATTTCGCAGATGATGCAGTCATCTTTGCGGAGACTTTAGATATTCTTTTGGGGGCCCTCGAGGTGCTGAATGAGGAGTCGGAGCCACTGGGATTACGGGTATCTTGGGTCAAAACTAAGACCAGGCTTTCAATGACATCTTGGATGCTGCTGTCCTGTCTGTGGCTGTTTGTGGTGAGGATGTTGAGGTCATGGAGAGATTCACTTACCTTGGCAGTGATATTCATGTCTCTGCTGGCTGTGAGTCAGATGTCAATAGATGTCTGGGTCGGGCCTGGGGAGTCATGGATTCACTGGATCATGGGGTGTGGTGCTGCCGGTACCTGTGCGGGAGGACGAAAGTCCGAGCCTTCAGGTCCTTGGTGCTTCCAGTCTTGCTCTATGGATGCGAGACTTGGACTCTGACCAAGGATCTGAGACGGAGACTTCATTCCTTTGGTACCGGGTCTCTTTGGAGAATCCTTGGCTATCGCTGGTCAGATTTTGTGTCCAACGAGCTGTTGCTGAGAGAGACTCGGATGAGATTTGTTACCTGCATGGTCTGTGAGTGTCAGTTACGGCTGTATGGGCATGTGGCTCATTTCCCTGACGCTGATCCTGCTCACCAGATTCTCTCAGCGAGGGAGTCTCGTGAGTGGAGGAGGCCAATGGGCCGACCACGTGCCTCATGGTTGCAGCAGGTTGACCAGCATCTCAAGGAGATGGGGATGGGCCTGGCATCTGCCTGGGGGAAGGCCAGACGGAGGCCCCTGGAGTACCGGCGGAAAGTGGACGCAGCGAAGCGCTGTTCTGGCACATGCTCCCATACTTGACCTGACCTCAATTATTTGTTATATATATATTTTTTTATTATTATTTAAATGTTATTATTAATAATAATTATTATTTTACATCGGGCACGTAAGGTTTTATTTATAATGAATAATTGTACTGCTTTTTGTATTCCCTTACTTTGCCTGTCCAATACACTTTCATAAATTCACTTGATCTTAGAGTGACTTTAGTGTCTGATTGCAAGCCACATTTGATATAAATGTCAGTAAAAGGAATGATTGGGTTTTAGTGGCGATTAGTGCAAACCTGCATCCGAGCAGCCACCGCCAGGGGTCACTAATTTGGGTGATGGGTCGCACACATTTCATCCTGAGCACTGTAACGTGGCAAACAGGCCTCGGACCATGCTCGGAGCGGAAGAATCAGTTGACCGGCGTAGCCGCTTTGACGTGGTTCATCGGGATTTGGACCAGGCAACTGGGACAAAAAAAAAAAAAAAACAGGCCTCTGGAAGGCAGTTCAACAGACAGAAGCTACAAACAATGGAGTTGAGGTGTCCAGTCAGTCTGGATTTTGGAAGTTTAACCAGGAAGGGGTAACCGGAAGAACCGATGAATCCTGGAATTTCTGGGGAGGGTCAAATGACTAATAGCAGAGAGCAAAAATGGAAGAAAGGTGGTTAAGAAAAACACAAACAAACAAAGAAGAGGTTGCCAACCTGCCTGCAACTTTGAAGAGCAACGGGGTCTGCCGCTTTGACCTTATTGTGAGAGATGACAATAATATTTCAGACATAATTACACACGGATTGTATGGGCGCACAAAAGAGTTTGGTATACACCTCACAGTGGATTTAGATATCCAAAGGTGCTCATACCCACATGAAAGGAAATAAAGACGACCACACGTCGGGCATACACTCTACCACGAAGATGGATTATATCAAGATTATGGCATGAACTCGTACATGAGATTGAAATATATGTCAAATTGGAATGAAGACCTCAGACATTGGTAGTCCATCGAGTTAGTGATGGGGAGGAGGAGTTGTTGTCAAGAAATGGGAAAGAGGGGAGTAGGTGGGGAGTGCGGAGAGGAGGAGGATGTGGAACAGGGCATGGCAGTGGCAAATCCAGGGGGGTTTCCTGGTTGCCTGGAACCCCCCCCCCCTCCCAATAAAAAAAATATTTACCATTACAGTGGCAAACCCAGGGGTTCCCTGGTCACCCAGAACTCCTTCTCCCATGAAAGTGTGCCACAAAAAAAGGCCAGAAGCCCAGAAAAACTGTATCAATACAGTACCTAATAAATAAAACAATAAACCACTAACAACTCACAGTAACAAAAAACAAGATTTCAGTTTATGCTCAGTCTGTTAAGCAATGCATGTTAAAAACAACCAAGGCATGTCTTTAAACAAAAGAGAGCCCAGGCATGTCTTTAAACAAAAGAGCTGGCTGTCAGATCTTTAATTAGCACACAGGAATCAGGGTCATACGACTTAGATTTTCTGTTATTTGGAACCCCCCCCCTACCCAATTCCTGGATTTGCCCCTGCATGGGGTGAGCATGGAGGGGGCAGGGCATTGGGGAAGGGGGGAAGAAGAGACATTGGGATGCTGGGGAAGCTTCGTGAAAACCATATCCACCACCTCAGCAAACAAAAACAACAACAATCTCCACAAAGCCAAATAAACTCAAACAGGAAACAATCAATATCATGGCAGGGCATATAATTAAGCACAAATGATTTTCCATGCCGATACTGAAATAAAACTACATGGGTTGATGAAAAATTAATGAAGAATGAGAGAAAAAAAGAAAAACATGACAGCACACAGTGCAATCCATCTTACTTTCGGATGGTATGGGCCCAACACCACCCAGCCACAAAAGCAATACCCCAAGTAGATCATTCCAGCACAACAGCAGAACCGAATGACGCTTGGTAATGCTGCTCGCATCGTAAGCACAAGGATCTGCATGCATCCAGAAGAGCAAATAAATACATCATTTCATTATACTGAACCAGGCAGAGAAGCACATTCAGTGGAATGAGGCTGGGAACAGCAAAGCACACCCAACAAACCTCAGCAGGTTCATGAAGCAAAGAACACACAAAGGAAAAGCTGAGTAGCAGCCTTTTATTAAATAATAAACAAACAAATTATATTTATATATACATACACATACGTCATACATATACCTTGGCCAAAAGTATGTGGACAGCTGTTCGTCCAACATCTCATTCCAAAATCATGGGTATGGAGTTGGTCCCCACTTTGCTGCTACAACAGCCTCCACTCTTCTGGGAAGGCTTTCCACAAGATGTTGGAAAATTTTTGCGGCAATTTGCTTCCAGCTACAAGAGCACGAGTGAAGTCGGACACTAACGTTGGGTGATTAGGTCTAGCTCGCAGTCGGCATTCCAATTCATCCAAAAAGTGTTTGATGGGATTGAGTTCAGAGCTCTGTGGAAGCCAATCAAGTTAGTCCACACCGATCTCGACAAAACATTTCTGTATGGACCTCGCTTTGTGCACGGGGGCATTGTCATGCGGAAACAGGAAAGAGCCTTCCCCAAACTGTTGCCACAAAGTTGGAAGCACAGTATCATGTAGAATATCATTATATGCTGTAGCATTAAATTTTCCCTTCACTGGAACTAAGGGGCCCAGCCTGAACCATGAAAAACAGCCCCAGACCATTCTTCCTCCTCCACCAAACTTTACAGTTGGCACTATGCATTCAGGCAGGTCGCATTTTCTTGGCATTCGCCAAACCCAGATTTGTCCGTCGGACTGCCAGGTGGTGAAGTGTGATTCATCATTCCAGAGAACACGTTTCCACTGCTGCAGAGTCCAATGGTGGTGAGCTTTACACGACTCCAGCCGACGCTTGGCATTGTGCATGGTGATCTTGGACTTGTGTGCAGCTGCTCGGCCATGGAAACCCATTTCATGAAGCTCTTGATGAAGAGTGCTTGTGCTGACTGCTTCCAGAGTCAGTTTGGAACTCGGTAGTGAGTGTTGCAACCGACTATGGATGATTTTTTCCGCGAAATGTGCTTCAGCACTCGGTGGTCCTGTTCTGTGAGCTTGTGTGACCTACCACTTCGCAGATGAGCTGTTGTTGCTCAATGTTTCCACTTCACAATAACAGCACTTAGTTGACCAGGACAGAAATTTGACGAACTGGCTTGTTGGAACGGTGGCATCCTATGACGGTGCCACATAGAAAGTCACTGAACTCTTTAGTACAGCCCATTCCACTGCCAATGTTTGGTTATGGAGATTGCATGGCTGTGTGCTTGATTTTATACACCTGTCAGCAATGGGTAAGGCTGAAATAGCCAAATCCACAAATTAGAAGGGGTGTCGCATACTTTTGGCCATGTAGTGTGTATATACAGTATATATATATATATATATATATATATATATATATATATATATATATATATATATATATATATATATATATATATATATATATATATATATATATATATATATATATATATATATATACATACACGAGCCCCTCAGAACCATACCGGGCCATCCCACCTTTTTTATGAAATTGAGTTACGAACATCTTCAGGTGGACAAAACTGATACCTTTCAGGGCCAAAATGGGCCAACCCATCAGAATATATTATGATAAGGATTTAAGCAAAAAACCTCTCTGGCTGTGTTAATATGCATCTGACTTGCCAGAGCCTGAATGGGCCATCCCACATTTTCCCCATGATTCCATGTGGGACATGTGCTACCTGCTTAAATCATGTATAGATAAAATTCTGCATTACTTATCGTTATTTATCCTTAGGTATTTTTTGTCATTAGCTCATTGTGACACAGGAGACTGAGAACTTTGAGTCCCTTTTTCTCAAAAGTACACCAAGATGGGATGGCCCGGTATGGTTCTTCGGGGTATGTATTATATATGTATATATGTATATATATATATATATATATATATATATATATATATATATATATATATATATATATATATATATATATATATATATATATATATATATATATATATATATATATATATATATATATATATATATATATATATATATATATATATATATATATATATATATATATATATATATATATATATATGTGCGCCTGGTGTTGGTGCAGTGGTTGGGGCAGCGGCTTGGTATCCAAAAGGTCCTGAGTTCAAGCCCCGTTGGATCACTGAATTAATACACCAGGGGGTTGACTCAGCCTGTCATCCTTCCGAGGTCGGCGAAATGAGTACCAGTGTACTGGGCCGGTGTAAACCCCGGTTAAATAGGTGTACCATATCCCTGTGTTGTAAGAGGCGACCAGGGTTGCGTCAGGAAGGGCATCCGGCGTAAAACATGTGCCAAATCACTATGCGGATCATACGGATGATCCGCTGTGGCGACCCCTAACGGGAGCAGCCGAAAGAAGAAGAATATATATATATATATATATATATATATATATATATATATATATATATATATATATATATATATATATATATATATAAAATCACACCAGATATTAGAAACAGTACATGGAAGAAATATTTATTGCTAGTTCCTACAGATTGCTTGTGCAGTACTTACATTGTACATTTTAAAGTAACTCATGTACTTGATAACTCCAACCCACACAAGAAGAGTTGACGTTCCCAAGAATATACTGCAAATATCATACGATGTTGCTCTCTGAAATGCATAACAGGACACACACACACACAAACACATATATGTATGATATTGCACTTGCTGCAAAAAAAAAACAAAAAAACAATAGCAACTCTAATGGCGCTCAGTAGAGCACATACCTCTGCCAGGCTGAACAGTTTAATGTTTTGTATACCACTGATATTCACACCTTACACAAAATCAAATCGGCTTGTTCTTGTCACCCACCAAGTTTTGTCATAATCCGTCCACAACTTTTTGAAATATCATAATGTGTGTGTATATATATATATATATATATATATATATATATATATATATATATATATATATATATATATATATATATATATATATATATATATATATTATATATGTTATTTTTCACCCCATCTCATTGGTAAAGAATCATTTGATTCTCAAGATTCTCACATCCAGATTTTCACCAAAATCGAATTGATTCATCCTTGTCACACACCCAACCTGTCCAAGTTTCATATGAAACTGTCCATAACTTTGAGATATCTCTTTCACAGACAGGGATGAAAACAACCTCCATCCACCTTTAGTGGTGAATGTTTACAGCCAAATAAAATAAAAATTAGAGACATTTGACAGCAGTTGGGCATACTATTTTGAAATGGTTTTCAAAAGAGTTGAGCAATCAACAACAAAAAAAAAACAACAATCTTCATAATCATCACTATTGCAAAGTTTTCTCTGCCTTTACCTTGCTTTCAATTGCAATCTTCACAATGGACCCTATGATGGTAAAGATATCACTGATAGTGATGAGAATGTACCAGCCATTTACAAACTCCATCCTTCCTGCCCAGCTCACTGGATTGTTGTAGTGAAAGGTGTAGAATTTAACAAACTCCTGGCAAATAAGATTGTACAGTGTTAACAAATATTCACTGCTGGAATAAATGAAATAATTTTTTTTTTTAAATAAGAAGGTGTTTCCAACCAAAAGGAAACGAGATCTACTTCGCCAATTTGAGCAATAAGCAAGAGCAGACCCGGTCTCAGGCAATGCTTCACCCACTTCACAGCAGGCTTCCTCAGGCCAATAGACCCCGAGCTTTGGCATGTGTCCGGTTTTTATTCCTATACGACCGCTCATTTCCGGTCACATGCTGGCACTTGAGGTCAAATGGAGGAGTGTTTTTAGAAAAGCAAAATAAACATCAAATCACATCGATGTTCTGCTCTGCTCATTTTTTTTATTTTTAAACTTACATGTGATCTGGTGGTGTATGTATATAGGTAAGCATGTGTGTGTGCTTGTTTTTGTTTCTCGAGTACAAGCATTGCTGGTTTCATGTCCGGGTTGGACGTTATGAGGTTAGGGTTGTGTGATTGTTGGGGATTTTCGTTGGGTGTTGTATATACTTGGATGTGGTGTTTGGGATTGATTGTTGTTTGTTGCTCACCTTATCCAGCTGTTTGCACCATGCAGTTTTTGCCATTTGCATCAGAGATATGTATTGTGTGGGTATGTCCACAGTCTCCCCAATTAGACCACAATGCTTCTATGCTTCTATGCTTTCACTTGCTATGCTTCTTCACTTGCCATGCTTCCAGTATAAACCTGTCATTTCTTGGACATTGTGTCTCGGTCCCAAAGTCAAAATTGTGACCAGATTGCAGGCAATGACGTGCTATGGCTGACTGTCGCCTTTCCAAGCCTGATTGGAAGAAATTTAAAACAAATGCCAGATGAACATGATCAAGCAGTTTCACCAATGTAGAATTGGTCACAGTCTCTGCATAATAAATGATAAACTATTCCAGATTTATCACCAGTTGAGTGTCCTTTAGTTTTGAAATGACATTACAGATGGTGTGTGGAGGCTTGTCGGCTACACCAAGCCAAGTACTGCGTACTATCCTGCCAATACTTTTGGAAAGGCCAGGGTAGTATGGCAGTACACAGTGCCCAAGAGTGTCTGGCTCTTTCAAGGTGGGTAACTGTATCCCTTTGCTGTGCCCACTTCTGAGCAGGACTCCTCCAATTAATCTGATTTTTTCAATTGCATCAGCTTTGGATGATGATACAGTGCATACCCGAGCTACCAAGATCCGTGCTTCACTGCGTTTATGGGACATTGGGTTGCAGGAGTTAAAATCCAGTAATCTGCTGGTGTGAGTTGGTTTCCTGTAAACCAAAAGTCTTTAGGTAGCCATCAGGCTTCCGGTGAACCTCCACATCCAAAAAGGCCAATTTGCTTTCTTCTTCAATTTAAATTGGGAAGTTGCCCCAGAAGGTGTTCTACAATGTTTGTATGCACAATGGTGAAGCGTCATCCACATACTTTAAACACATGATTGTCCATGCTAAAACGAGCAGGCAGGCTGGGCAACAAGGACTACAATTGGCTTCACTACAGCAACGGTTCAGTACCCATACTCCATGGCCTTCCCAAGACCCACAAAAAGAATGTCCCTCTGAGACCCATGGTGTCCTTCGTTGATGCTCCATCTTAATCATTGTCAGGCTTGAAGGAAAGGCCGATAAAACGGTCAAGAATAGTGGTGAATTTGTGAAAAGGATAAGAGAAGTTAGAATCCAAGAAGATGAGACCATGGTATTTTTCGATGTGGTTTCACTTTTCACCAAAATCCCAGTCGATCTTGCCGTGTCACACTCGATCAGTTGAAATATTGAAACAATTGGAAAATGGCTCGTCAGAACAGCCAACTAAAGGCCTGGTCACACCTTGACGTTTTAGCAAACGTATGCCGATTTTTGAATTTTTTTTCTAAAACGCTGGCACACGTTGAATACGTTATGGGTAAGTTTTGATAACATTGAGAGCACGCTGAAAAACGCTGCCATACGTCGTTGTACTTTTTGGTTGTCCTCAAATTTTTTCATGCTTGAAATTTCACGACGTATGCCGGCGTATGACTCACACGTTCCGCTACGCTGGCCACAAGTTGTATGCACGGTCTGCGATCGTTGACAGACGTCAACACATGCTACTTGTAAGTTAATCATAAGTTGAGACACGCCGAGGTAATGTTTAGCGTACCCGAAACTTATTTCTAACCTATGATTAACGTGTTGTTGGCACGTTACGCGATCGTTGCCACACATCGACAGACGTTACTTTTAAGTTACTCATAGGCTGAAAGACGTCGGTATAATGGATCATCCTTGCGTCAGCGTCCACAGCCACAGCCAGGACACTTATTTACAGCATTCTTCAAACTTTTCTTCGGCATGACGAGGATGTTCACACTTCGATGTCTAGCTTGGCTATGATTCCAATTGTCCATCGGCAGCGTCTATTTAAAATAGTCGAGTTTGAGCGTTTTAACACGTTCAGAAGAAACGCTTCAAATTTCAAAACCCCAGTGTCAAAAAACAAAGGCGAGTGACAGCAATTTAAATCGTTCATTGTAAACAATGAAAATAGTTGAGTGGTACCGTTTAAAAGTAGTTGAGTGTAAAAAAAAATCCAATTGTTGAGCGCAAGCGTCTACTTTCAATAGTGGAGATGCAGCCATTTAAATCGTTGAGTTTATCATTTAAATCGTTAAATCGTTAAACGCAAGGACGATCCATCATAACCCACACCCTCCCCCTCACACTCACCTACTACTGCCAACATGAACAAACTACTACTAATACTAATACTAATACTGATACTGATACTAATACTGCTACTAATACTGCTGACATGGACATCGACTCAAAAACACTGTTGGGTTCCCCTTTTATGAGCAGCATTTTTATATACCAATTCCCAAAACCACTGGGAACACGTCTTGATATGGCAGTTGTAAGCTAGAAACACGTTCATTTATTTTTTTTGGTCGACCGGAAGACGTCATTGGAATACGTCTACATACGTCGATGTGTGTTGGGACTACGTAAAGAATTGGTTTAAAGCACGTCAAACATAAGTTAGAAATAAGTTTCGCGTAAAAAAGACATTACCGCGACGTGTTTTGACTTATGAGTAGCTTACAAGTAGCCTTTGTGGACGTGTAAGCGTCCACATATCGTGTATAAAACTTATCCCCATCGCATGCGGAACGTGTGTCATACGCCGAGTACGTCGTAAAATTTTGAACATGTTTAAAATTTCTTGACGTACTCTACTTACTACGACGTATGATAGCGTACTTTAGCGTTGTACTCACGTATACCAAACTTACTCATACCGTATTTGACGTGCCCCAACGTTTTAGACACATTTTTCTTAGGTCGGCATACGCTGGCAAGATCGCCAAGGTGTGACCGCGATGTTGACACTTCCATTTCTACGGCAGTTATGATTCGAATCGTTGTGCGTCAGCCTTTTAATAGGCTATGTCACGACATCGTCGGCGATGCGTGCAACGCGCTATGCCTAAGTTAGACTATCGTTGGGCATCGGTTGTGTAGGCCGACAACAGGTTCAGCATTCGTTGGTATAAGTTATCTATAACACAACGAAACGTTCTGTGTCCCTTACCAATGCGTTATACATAAGACCAAGTCGCTATGAATACGTCCGAATCTTTAAAAAAAAACATCAAAAGTTCAACGTAAGCCAGCGTTTTAGATACATTTTAATACGTTGCCATCGCTGGCTAAAACGTCAAGGTGTGACCGG
Organism: Eptatretus burgeri; assembly: GCF_056783735.1. Classification (NCBI taxonomy): domain Eukaryota; kingdom Metazoa; phylum Chordata; class Myxini; order Myxiniformes; family Myxinidae; genus Eptatretus; species Eptatretus burgeri. Next base: position 35,779,556 of record NC_140971.1, read on the forward strand.
GCCTTAACACCCGAGAATGTGGCTAGCCTGCTGGAGATGTGTCTGAATAGCACAATCTTCATCGATGATGGTGCACACCATCGACATATTTGGCACAGCTGTGCATTCACCGGTCTCTGCTGTTGTGGCTAATTTGGTGATGGAGGAACTTGAAAAAAAAAATTGAGCCTCATGAGAATTGGCTCGCATGATACTGGAACATGATACTGGAGCCTCATGAGAATTGGCTCGCATGATATTGGAGGAGTACATGGATGACACCTTTGCCATTGTGCATGGTTACGTTTGTGGGGTAGATGGACGAATTTCATCGGAAAGTTAGGATTGTATAGTGTAGCATGGTCCGTGGACGTGTAGGAGACATCACGATGTAAATCAAGTAGGGAAACTGAACAAGTGTTACTTGTCACCACATTGGGGGGGGGGGGGGGGTGGTGCTGTGTTAAATTAGGTCGGGTTAAAGGATAAAGTTCTCCCAGTATGTGATTGCCCCCTGCAACCTTTTCCTATGTTTTTGCATTTCAAGACCGGCAATAAAAAGGGATCACGTCCAAAGAACAACCAAGCTGCACGTCCAAGTCGGCAGAAAGCCCCACCTCCAGGGGTGACTGCTAGCGAAACCAGGCCCCTGGAATGGATGATTGATGGGCATGATGTCAGAGAGGAGGAAAAAACAGTTAGGTTCGGAGCAGGACATGGATGAGAACAGCAGTCAGAGAGTCTCATGTTGGGGGACAAGGATTTGAGACAGGAGCGAGAGAGGCAGGGTCGGTGGTTGAAAGAGGGGAGCATTATGGCTGGCTTCCACTCACCACGGTTAAGACTGCACAATTTTTATGTTCGTGCTGAGGCAAATTGGCTCACGTAGAGGAGCAAGACGCTGGCCATTGACTTTTGGCTGAATCGAGTGGGACCAGCCTCGAAGCCTCGTGTTGAGCCATCGGGGGAAAGAGACCATGCCATTCAGCAGAGAGCAGGGTCGTCGATGAGGGCGATCGACAAAAGAAGCTGCACGGCGGTCTCTGAGCCCTGGAATTGAGTATCAAAGCCTGAATTTCCTCCTGTACGTTTCCAGCCTAGAGATCGGCTAGGTGCTATTTTTGGCCCATTTTCCCATGCAGGATGTGGCTCGACCCCATAGCTCATAAAATATCACTTCCGGATCCGAAGCTACTGTAAGTGCCAGAATAAAGGAGGGATTTTTCTTTATTTATTCTGTCCCCTTGTCTGTAATTAAGTCTGTGTGGAGGTGCCTCAAAAGTAAATCGATTTTACCTCCCATTGCATTTCATTATTATCTAATTTTGAAGAATCACCATTGTAAATATTGGTGCGCGGGTGCCAGCAGCGACGACTATTTTCGTTGTGTCTGTGTGTCTGTTTGTGACTCTCCAGAGCATAGCTCCATGACGTTTGATGTGATCTTGATGAAACTTGGACACAAGCTAGATATCATGGTCTAGTTGTGTCTTTTTGCATGAGGGGCGTCCCACACCCACTTGAACTTTTTATTTTTATTTTTTTTTCTCGCAATTTCATTTCCTAGAAGCTGTGCGTAATGTCCATAAGTACAACATATAAAAAATCCGATTTGATTTGGTCAATTTTGACGGAAGAGATAGGTTTTTGCGGTAGGGCTTCCAAACTCAATTGTACCTATTGTGGCATTGTTCAATAATACCCGTGAACCATCGTCGCCTCCTGGCTTGTTTGATTTATTTTCATAAAACCCCGTATTTATACAAGTTGCTTGTAACTGTCTGTCGTGGATTTGAGATAAACTGTCTTATGCTGCGCTTCCATCTGCTCCATCCTTGTAGCTGTTTCTTTCCCATGCTCCATAATCTCCAACGAACTCGGCTGTTAGCCTCAAAGGGAAATAGTTTGGCCATCCGTCCAGGTAGGGGATAACCCTCTGGATATGACAATACAAACATGGCAGACCACCTTCTGGGGCAACTTGGCTAGGTATTACCCAGCATAAACTCCAAATCGAAATTGTAAAAGAAAGCAAATCGGCCTTTTTGGATGTGGAGGATAATTGTAAGCCTAACGGCTACATAAAGACTTCGGTTTACAGGAAACTAACCCACACCAGCAGATTACTGGATTTTAACTCCAGCAACCCAATCTCCCATTAAAACAGTGTAAGCCCAGACCTTGGCAGCTCGGGCATTGACTGTGTAATTAAAGAAATCAGATTAGTTAGAGGAGTCCTGATCAATAATGGATACAAAGGGATACTCCCAGCTTGAAAGAACCAAAACGGAGAGAACGGAAGGAGCCAGACATGCTTGGGCACTGTGTACTGCCACACTACCCAGGCCTTTCCAAAATGATTGGCAGGATTGTACGCAGTGCATGATTGGTGGAGCCTACAAGCCTTTACGCACCATCTGTAATGATATTTCAAAACGAAAAGGACACTACACCAACTGGTGATAAATCTGGAGTAGTTTACCATTCGTCATGCAGAGACTGTGACCAATTCTCTCTACATTAGTGAAACTGGAAGAAATTTAAAACAAAGGCTAGATGAACATGATCGGGCAATCAGGCTTGGAAAGGTGACAGTCAGCTATAGCATATCATTGCTTGCTATCTGGCCAAAAATTTGACTTTGATGGGACCCGTGTCCTAGACACGACATCCAACAAATGACACAAGTCGATACTGGAAGCATGGCACGTGAAGAGCCGAGAGGGTGATCTAACTGGGGAGACTGGACATTCCCAAGCAATACACACCTCTGATGCAAACAGCGAAAACTGTATGGTGCACAAGTTGGATAATGTGAGCAACAAAGACCACTCAATCTCAAACACCACATCCGCATGTATGCAACACCCAATGGGAACCCCAATCACACCCAACCTGAACATGAAAGCAGCCATGTTCGTGCCCCAGAGACAAAAACAAGAAGCACACAAGCAACAACAACAACAACAAAAAAATCAGAGCAGCCCATTGATGATGTGATTTGACATTTATTTTGCTTGAGGTTTGCAAAACGAAAAAATAAATAAATAAATAAAAACCTCTCCTCCATTTGACCTCAAGCACCAGCATGTGACCGGAAATGAGCGGTCATATTGGAATAAAAACCGGACACGCACCGAGGCTCAGGGTCTACTGGCCTGAGGAAACGTGCTGTGAAACAGTCTGAGACCGGGCCTGCTCTTGCTTATTGCTGAAATTAGCGGAGTACATCTAATTTACTTTTTGTTTAAAGCATCTTCTTTAAAAATGTATAATCCCAACCACCCCAATCTCATCCTGTAACATATATATTATATATATATATATATATATATATATATATATATATATATATATATATATATATATATATATATATATATACACACACACACACACACACACACACACACACACACACACACACACACACACACACACACACACACACACACACACACACACACACACACACACACACACACACACACACACACACACACACACACACACACACACACACGATGATGGGGGTGAGAGGCCAAATTCAGAAAAGGCAAGGACAACAGGAGAAGGAGGATGATAAGGGGTTGCGTAAAGTAGGGAGAGAATAATTAAGAATGGTAAGGGTAAGGGAAGAGGTATGTTGTATGACAAAGGTTGGGTCAGATTCCAGCAAATGTAACATAATAGATGCGCCGAAACATCACTCTCAAAACAGTCATTCTTCTTCCTCTAGATACTTGAAATTTAAGCACCTCATTGCTCATGGTTATCACATGCCCTCAAACTGAGAGAGTCGACATAAACACAAGACTTACCTGACTGAACTTGAGGCTGCGAATGAGCGACCGAGTGCACAATAAAAAAGACACGGCACAAAGTGTCATCACAAACCCATCAAAGACCATCATATACCGAGTGCTCTTCTGGACCAAGGCTAAGGAGGGGTGAATATCAAGGGTTGGGAACAATAATGACAATCATTTTAAAAGCAGGAATGTGGGTTGAAAATAAAATTCCAAGGGATTTGAAAAACAAAAGCTCAAACATGGAAAAAAGACAAATTAACACAGAAGGCATTTTGTGCTTTATATAGATGGCCTGAGCTGAACTGGGTCAGCCAGTGTTCAAGTGTGATGAGACAACAGAGCCTGGTCTAATAACTTTCAGGTCAGGTATTAGTCCATGAGGCCGACCACTTTGTCGGTACCAAATTAGTGCCCGGTTGTGTTTGGTATCATTGGAAAGCTTATGACCTCTATGTTGTGGAAATGCATGATAGCAAGCAAAACAGAGTAGCTGAAGCGTTTGATTAGCCAAATTCAAAATGACCGACGCTGAATTCCTGTTGTTTTTCAATATTTGAGAAATTTTAATCCACATGGCAGAATATGCATTCTGTGAAATGGCAGAGAAATGTGGAAGGGCAAATGGTGGTAGAGTTTGCAAAAAAGAATGGAAATGGCAGTGGTAAACACGTATTTCAAGAAGAAGGAGGAACACAGGGTGACATACAAGAGTGGAGGAAAGTGCACACAGGTGGATTACATCTTAAGTAGGAGATGCAACCTGAAAGAGATTAGTGACTGTAAGGTTGTGGCAGGGGAGAGTGTAGCTCGACAGCATCAATTGGTGGTCTGTAGGATGACTTTAGAGATGAGGTTGAGGAAGAGAGTGAGGGCTGAACCAAGGACCAGATGGTGGAAGCTGAAGGAGGAAGACTGTTGCGTGAAATTTAGGGAGGAGGTGAGACAGGCGTTGGATGGTGGTAAAGATGGGTGGGATGATTGGGCAACGACAGCAGAAGTTGTGAGGGAGATAGCTAGGAAGGTACTTGGTGTGACATCTGGACAGAGGAAGGAAGATAAGGAGACTTGGTGGTGGAATGAGGAAGTACAGGAAAGTATAAGGAAGAAGGGGTTGGCGAAAAAGAAGTGGGATAGTCAGAGAGATGAAGAAAGTCGGCAGGAGTACAAGGAGTGGCGTCGAAAAGCAAAAAGAGGTGGCAAAGGCCAAGGAAAAGGCATATGACGAGCTGTATGAGAAGTTGGATACAAAAGAAGGGGAAAAGGATTTATACCGATTGGCAAGACAGAGGGACCGAGCTGGGAAGGATGTGCTGCAGGTTCGGGTGATAAAGGACGCAAATGGGAATGTGCTGACGAGCGAGGAGAGTGTGTTGAGAAGGTGGACGGAGTAATTTGAGGAGCTGATGAATGAAGAAAATGAGAGAGAGAGAAGGTTGGAAGAGGTGGAGATAGTGAATCTGGAAGTGGGGTGGATCAGTAAGGATGAAGTAAGAACTGCTATGAAGAAGATGAGAAGTGGAAAGGCGGTTGGCCCAGATGGTATACCAGTGGAGGCATGGAAGTGCTTAGGAGAGATGGCAGTGGGGTTGTTCACCAGATTGTTTAATAAAGTCTTGGAAAGTGAGAGGATGCCGGAGGAGTGGAGATTAAGTGTACTGGTTCCGATTTTCAAGAATAAGGGTGATGTGCAGAGCTGTGGAAATTACAGAGGGATAAAGTTGTTAAGCCACACCATGAAGTTGTGGGAAAGAGTAGTGGAAGCTCGGTTGAGAGGAGAGGTGACGATCTGCGAGCAGCAATATGGGTTTATGCCAGGAAAGAGCACCACTGATGCGATGTTTGCTTTGAGAATGTTGATGGAGAAGTATAGGGAAGGCCAGAAAGAGTTACATTGTGTGTTTGTGGATTTAGAGAAAGCTTATGATAGGGTGCCAAGAGAGGAGTTGTGGTATTGTATTAGGAAGTCGGGAGTGGTGGAGAAGTATGTGAGGATCGTGCAGGATATGTATGAGGACAGTGTGACAGCGGTGAGGTGTGCGGTAGGAATGACAGACCGGTTTAAGGTTAAAGTGGGATTGCACCAAGGATCGACTCAGCCCTTTCCTGTTTGCAATGGTGATGGACAGATTGACGGACGAGATCAGACTGGAGTCTCCATGGACTATGATGTTCGTGGATGACATCATGATCTGTAGGGAGAGTAGGGAGCAGGCTGAATCGAGCCTTGAGAGGTGGAGGTACGCACTGGAGAGAAGGGGAATGTTAGTCAGTAGGAGTAAGACGGAGTACATGTGCGTAAATGAGAGGGAGGATGGTGGTATGGTGCGGTTGCAAGGAGTTGAGGTGGGGAAGGTGGATTGGTTTAAATACTTGGGATCAACTGTCCAAAATAACGGAGAGTGTGGGAGAGAAGTGAAAAAGAGAGTGCAGGCAGGATGGAGTGGGTGGAGAAGAGTTGCAGGAGTGATTTGTGACAGAAGGGTAGCTGCAAGAGTGAAGGGGAAAGTATACAAGACGGTAGTGAGACCAGCTATGTTGTATGGTTTGGAGGCGGTGGCGCTAACAAAAAGACAGGAAGCAGAGCTGGAGGTGGCAGAGTTAAAGATGCTGCGATTCTCGTTGGGAGTGACGAGGATGGATAGGATAAGAAATGAGTATATTCGAGGGACAGCGCAGGTAGGACGGTTTGGAGACAAAGTGAGAGAGGCGAGATTGAGATGGTTTGGACATGTGCACAGGAGGGAAACGGAGTATATCGGGAGAAGGATGTTGAAGATGGAGCCACCAGGCAGGAGGAGAAGAGGAAGGCCAAAGAAGAGGTTCATGGATGTGGTGAGGGCAGACATGCGGGTGGTTGGAGTGTCAATGGAAGATGTGGAGGATAGAGCAAAATGGAGACGGTTGGTCCGCTGTGGCGACCCCTAACGGGAGCAAGCCGAAAGAGGAAGAAGAAGATGGCAGAATATGCATATTTCATTACTATGATGTTATATACACAACTTGAAATAGATAAAGTAAATTGAAACTCTTTCAAAATGTAAAATCCAACATTCCACAAATACAAAAAGTGTCATAACTTTGGAAATAGTCCACATAAAGGAGTGATTTTGTTGTCTACATATATGTTTTCATATATATGAGGATTCATTAAAACCAAACTTGATGTAATGAAACCCTTCCTTGTCAGGCAGCAAAACAAGTGGAATACATCAAAATGAAAAAGCGATATTAGTGTCTTGTGTTATGTTTAAGAATATTTAGTATAGGTGTTAGTATTCAGTGGCTGATCCATCTATTGATGAAATTTGATACTCAATAGGCCTACCAGGACTCGGCCATCACTCGTCTGGTAATCTACACAGGGAATTCCTTACAGTTTGGAGTATAAGTGATGATTCACTCCATCGTTTTGAGTTGTGGCCTTATCCCTGAACATTTTTAAAATATTGTACTGGTGGTAGATAGAAATAGATTATGTGTTTTTCTAACATATCTAATCATATTATAGCATATATTCAAAATCGTTCATTCCTTAGTCTGTCTGTAGGCTTGAAATGCAAAAATCTGTACTGTTGCAATGCACTTTTTTGCTTCATGTAGTAATTTGAGACTGCACTCATGCAATAAGTTGCATTTGTTTTCATTATAACAAATGATTGTTGTTGCTTTATTTCAGGTATCCCAATCAAACATAAAGAATAATAGCCATGCAATCCTCTAACAGTGGTGAAGGGCCCTCACAGACCGCTTTTCAAACAGATTCGCCCCCAAGGAAAAGATCTAAACCTTTTTGTGTGATCCATTATCCAGAGGAAGATTCCCAAGCTCCGCTCACTTCACCAAAAGATGTTTCATCATGGCAGACATTGCTAAATGCTGCATGTGTAAGTCAGCATGCCCCATTGCTGGAGAAAGCTCAAAATCTATCAGAAGGACAGGTGCCTGACAGTTTACCATAGACAGTGTCGGTCACGCTTTACATTGAAACGTGACCTTCAGCTCTTAGAAAAACATCGAGAAAGGCGTGATGATGGTGAAACCACAGTACTTGGTAGGAGTAAACATCTTCTCAGGTCAAAGCATTCAACAGGAAGGGTTTATGAAACAAAATGCATATTCTGTGAAAGAGAAAAGTATAAAAAACATCAAGAACAAGAGAATCAATTGTACAGTGCACAGAGCTGCAATGCGATAAGAGAATACGGGAGTGCGCAATGCAAAAGAGCGACCCGAAGATCTTAGCAGTTGCGTCAAGAGACTTGGTTGCCGCTGAGGCACATTACCACCACTCATGTTACCGCATGTACACTAAGAAAGGCGGTGAAACTGCAACTGATGTGTCTCCTGATGCCGAAGAAGACTGCCTGTACAACGAGGCTGAAAGACATGCGAACGAATCGCTCTACACATTTATCCGTGATGATTTATTCACGAATCCTCGTGTATTAATGATTGATCTCACAGCAATCGTCGTTGAGGTGATGTCAAACACAGGGATCACCATGACCAAATAATCCACCAAGAAGCATATTCGATGAAATATTGAAAAGGAATTTGCAGATACTTTACATTTCTGTAAAGATGATAAAGGGAAAACACTCATATACCCTCACACTCTCACAATCTACGATCTTGTGAAAGAGAACCAGAAGCTCAAGGACAAGATAGAAACCCTTACAGCAGTAACATCTGGTGATTCTTCTGTTGTTATCAAAGCTGGCCAAATAATTCGATCTTCCATAAAAGAGATCCACCAGGATCAAGTGTGGCCTTTCACGCCCGCTTTGGTGAACTGGAGTGGCTTCCGATTACCAGAACTTCTGCAAATCTTCATAACATGTGTCCTTTCAGGTGAACCAAGCTATCAGTGCCTCGCAGAAAATTCAACTGTTATTGGATTCATATGGCCAAGATCTGGTCTACAGTGTCACCTGTGGTCATGTGAAACCACCGAAGCACATCTTGCTAGCAAATGCAGTGAAAACACTGACAGGAAACTCGGAAATCATCCAGATAATGAACAAACTAGGGCATGGAGTTTCATATACTGTTCGAGGAAAACACTGCCTTGAGCCTTCAGAAAATAGCCTCATCCTCAGATGATTCTGTCCCACTTCCTGATTGTGTTAACCCCTACATATATTCCGCTCTCATTTGGGACAATATAGATTTCCTCAAGGACACTGCAACAGGAGCAGGAACAAGCCACAGGGTCAATGGCATCATTGTCCAATAAAAGGTGTATGGTCCTAAGTTGGAATTGGCACGACCTGTAATAGAAAAGAAAAAGCAACGTTCCATCAAATATGAAGAACAACAGCTTCCAATTTATAACACTGGGAAAAGAGAAGGACCTGGAAGTAAAACAGTTGCTGAAGAATACCATGCTCTTCCTCAAAAATCCATCCACAGAAAGGACTTGATCTGGATTCTTCTATGGCAAATGCACCCGGAAAACCAAATTATTCCAGGATGGACAGGAATCAACATCATTATGAGACAGGACCAGACAGTTCATCAGCACAACATAGGCTATCTTAACCCAATCAATTTTCCAGCAACCAGCATGGCGACAGCAGCTGAGATTTTGAACAGGTCAATGAAGGTAAAAGAAAGCCTACATCTTCAAGAGGTTGTACTGGTATTTGACCAGGCCCTTATTCCAAAGTGGCAGAAGTTCTGTGGAAACACAGATGTCAATATCCCAGAGTAATTCTTTGCCTCGGCTCTTTTCATATGGTCTGCAACTTTCTGGGAATACTTGGAAAACGTTTTGAGGATGCAGGCCTGCGTGACCTTTGCATTGAGGCAGGAATAGTGGCAGAGGGGTCTGTAACGAGTGTCATGGCAGGAAGACAGTACAACAGGTCTCTCCAAATGCACAAATACATATATGAGGCCCTTTTCAGATTGCTATGGGCGGGATTTCTGCTATGGCTGAAGGAACAACAACCTACACAGATGAACCAGATCGATCAGTTATTGGAATTACTGAGTGATCTTCTGGACACTTCTCGTCAAAGTTCCAAATATGAAGAGATGCTGAACCATGAATTGTTCTTGCAGATGCTGGAACACTTTGAGAAATATTGTGAACATCTACGGCACACCAATGGACCTCTTTCAGCATTATGGATGTCATACTTTGACATGGTTGGGGGAGTATTGCTGGCCCTAATTCGCTCTTCCAGAGAAGGTGATTGGAATTTGCACATGGCTGCAGTTCGTGACATGATTGTTTGGTGCTTCGCCTATGACCGACAGAATTATGCCAGGTACCTTCCAGTATACTACGCTGAAATGTCCCAGCTCAGAAATGACCATCCAGAAGTGCTTCAACACTTCCTTGAAGGAGAGTTTTCTGTCCAACAAGGAGAAAAGAACCCCTTTGCTAAGATACCCTTGGACCAGACAATTGAAGATACAGCCAATCGTGACAAAAGTTGCGGGAGGAGTGCGCAAGTATAGTCTCAAATCTGGTGCAGTGAGTCGGTTCTTCCTGACAGCAGAATACTGGTCATCCTTCTTGCGTCATCTCCGAGACGTGTTAGTCACAGGAAAATTTGATCATGGACATGTAGAGTTACAGAACAGCAGAATTAAAAAGGATGAACTGGCTGTCAATGCTGTTGTAGAAACCCTGCAAAACTGGGTTAATCCCTTTGAAGAAAATCAACAAGAACTAGTCAGTCTGTCTACAGCTGCTGCTGCAATGACGCAGATTGCCACACAGTTGCTAGAAGCAGAAAAGCATGGTGAGGCAGCTTATCAGAGCTTTAAGTCTGAAAGACTCGAATCAAGTCCACCAGTCGTGAAATTTCATGATCCATTGCCTAAGCTGAGGATCTAGACCTTTTCAGATATGACCAAGAAGCAGAAGAAAGTTTCTTCAAATGGAAAAGAAATGATTCTGAAAGCAGACCGAAAGTTGTTTGGGCAAATGGTACTCATTGCACAAACAAGAAAGAACCTGGATATGAAAGATGTCCTGGCACATCCCCTAGGTCCGCTGCCATGGTCTCTAGCCTGCGAAGATGGGAATATCACGAAGACAAACAAAGCTGTGTTGGCCAGAGCATTACAAAAAGATGCACAAGCGGAGAACATTCCCACACCATCAGCCACGATTATTGATGGCATGGCTTTGGTTCAAAAGATGAAGGGGGACCAGAAAACATTTGGAGACATTGCAAACACCTTGCTTCTTTCTGCAATTAGAGAAGGTGCACACAGTACTAGGATTGACATCGTGTTTGATGTGTATCAACCACACAGCATAAAACACCACGAAAGAGCGAGACGAAGCAAGAATCCAGGCAAACAGTTCAAGAATATAACTTCGCAACAAATTGTCCGTCAGTGGAGAAGTTACCTGCAGAGTAGTGACAACAAGACTGAACTCATTGAATTTCGTTTCAGGAATGGCAACAACCACATTCAAGGTCATTATTGCAGTCAAAGCATATGTTTGTAACCTCAAAGGAGAAATGCATCAAAATTACTGACTCAGCAGTTGAAGATGTACCGGAGCTTTGCTGCCAGCAAGAAGAAGCAGACACGAGGGTACTGCTTCATGGAAAACACGCAAGTGACACCGGAAGTGCAGCTGTAATCTTTGTGGTGGACGACACAGATGTCTTCCTTTTGAGCATGGCGTTCTGTACACAAATTACTGCTCCTCTTTATCAGAAATGTGGGACTAAAACTCGCATACATTACATAGACATCACAGCTGTTGGCAACATGAATGGATCTGATGTCTTAGAGGCAGTTATTGGATTGCACGCTTTCACTGGTTGCGACTCCGTCAGTGCCTTCGCAGGTTGTGGGAAAATGAAAGCATTCAAACTGGTCAAAGAAAATCAGAATTTCCAGAGTCTCTTTAAGGAGCTTGGCCAACAGTGGAGTCTTTCGTCTTCTCTTCAAGCTCAATTGGAACGTTTTGTTTGTGCCATGTATGATGCTACATCTGGAGATGCTTCAGTCAACGAGTTTCGGTACAAACTATTTTGTGCAAAGAAAGGTGAGAAAGAGTCCTACCAGTTACCGCCATGTGCAGATAGTCTTGGAAAACATGCACGGCGAGCAAATTATCAAACCGCAATTTGGAGACAGAGTTTGATGAACGATCCCAAGACACCCAATCCTGCAGGCTATGGCTGGAAATTCGTTGGCGATGGTGATGACAGACACTTAGCCGTAGACTGGATGGATGGTGCACTGGCCCCCGACGCTGTTCTTGAGATGCTGTCCTGCAAATGTCGGAAGTCCTGTCCAGTTCCTCGATGTCCCTGTGCTGCAAATGGATTGAAGTGTTCTGACATTTGTAGTTTGAGCTCATGTGAAAACCAACCAATGAACGACGGTACAGAAAGCGAAATGGAGTTGAGCAGCGAAGACGATTATGAAACTGAAGACTATTAGTTCAAATATTCCAAGATTGTGTACTTTCATTATTGTGTTTGAATAACAATAATAATGTGTTTGTCTTATAACATGCCTTAGATTTTATTTCTGTGTTGCTGTTACAGCTGCGACATTTGAAATCTGGACCAAATGATCAACTTGATGTCGAAAGCACATAATTACATATTTTCTATGATATAATTTGTTTCCTATATATGTAAGGTGTCATTTATTGACAAGGTTCAAATTATATTAAGATGTATTCAAGGTACTGTTATTATAGTGCCTGAGTTGAAGTTTCTAATGTCGTTCTACATGTTGGAAGACATTTTTTCTAAGTGAAGAAAAACATTTGTTTCGCATCAAGGGGTCCGCAGTATTTCATGTCGGGTGTCTGAGTTTTTTATTTTCTTCTTATGTTTATACGAAAATAAACTGTACTCCATGAGCTTTCTTTTGATATATAGATTATACACATTAAAGTATATTAACAGTATAAAACGCTCCCAACTCAAATCCATGGTGTATAAAAATTATCTAAAATCTTCGATTTTGTGCAAGAGGGGGTCGCGTATAAACAGTGCCATTACACGATATAAGCTACCGATATGTCCTTGCTATCAAGTGATTTTGATACCCCAGGGGAACCATCTTTACTACTACTACTACTACTACTACTACTACAACAAAAAAAAAAAATAAAATAAAATAAAAAAACAACTTGACTACAACAGGGCACTTTGTTTGGTACCAATAACCAAAATTTTGGGCTCAGCCTCATGGACTATATGGGAGAGCATGTGCCAGAGCAGCACGTCGCTGCATCCACTTTCTGCCAGTACTCCAAGGACCTGCATCTGGCTATCCTAATCTCCTTGAGATGCCGATCAACCTGCTGCAACCACGAGGCACGTGGTCAGCCAATTGACCTCCTCCACTGAGAGAATCTGTTGAGCAGGATCAGCATCAGGAAAACAAGCCACATGTCCAGAGCCCCAGCTGACGGTCACGACTATGCAGGTAGCAAATCACATTCGAGTCTCTCAGCAACCGGTCGTTGGACACAGACAGACCAGCGATTGCCAAGGATTCTCTGAAGAGACCTGATAGCAAAGGAATTAAGTCTCCATCTCAGATCCCTGATCAGAGTCCAAGTCTCATCCATAAAGCAAGAATGGAAGCACCAAGGACCTGAAGACTTGGACTTTCATCCTTCTGCACAGGAGGACAAAGGTCCAAGTCTGGTTTAGTGTTAATTTCCAGAATTTGTTTTTTTTAAACCAAGCTGGACAACGATGGGGATCCCAGTGGTGTATAAATGTAACGAGAACCACTATAATTTGAGTTTGTGCTGTTCACCCAACCTTGATGGGGCAGGGGTTTCATAATTGATGCACATGAGGCCACCTGTCAATCATAAATCTGCAAGTCCATGTGAGCTCGTCTTCTCCCCAACTACTTTATGATTACAACCACCCCCACACTTTTTAATTATTACACCCCTGACCCCTCTTCAAATCACCCCCACCCCCCCCCCGACTCCTCAAACATAACTCTTCATTCCCACCATTTCAATGGGGCCTAGTTCATCCTGCATGGGATTGTCCTGGATGCACCGAGGGATATGCATCACAGATGGACTAATAAGGGGAATCCCACAGGTGCTGTGAGAGTCAAGGAGTCAGTCAGTGAAGAAGTGAGAGTTGGAACAGTTTCTGGAATGACTCGAGCTGCCCAGCACAGTACTGTGCTGTAACAAAGAAAAGAAAAAAGATTAAAAAAAAAAACAAGAGCGAGAATTGCTTTGCAATACATGTCCCCGACCGATGTGATATTGTCTAAGTCCAAAAAGGGCATAACTGAAAAATTGACAAAACACCCTGAAACTCAAACTTGTTCTATAACTTATAATAAAAAGACATGTACTAAGATTCAGCTGAATATGTTTGAAGGGTATGGGGGGCAGGGGGGAGGGGAAGTCTGAAAAACTACAAGTGGGACCGACGGACGGAGAGCAAACCTATAGTCCCCTCCGGTGAAACCGGTAGGGGATGAATAAGCGAATTACTGCTCAGTTATCCATGGACATGCTATAAGATCAACCACAACAGGGGGTTGACATCTAATGTGGGCCCACCCACATTTGAAGTGAACCTCCTGTTATGTCTGATCTGAATTAAAGCGAGGTCATGTGAAAAATTAGAGGGAGGGAGAGAGATAAAATGTTTTTCTCACTCGAGTTATGATCTGCAAAAATATTGTTACGGATTTTGGAATCCGGTCTGATGAATGCATCCACACATCCAGGTCCTCAGACAGTTATTTCCTTAAATGCATGTTCAGATTAGCCCCATCCCCATGTCAAATGGGTTCTTAAATGTGATGCGTTCAGAAGGGTAAAGGATAGAACCCCTCTCTTATGGGAAGCTTTTTTTTCCTTTACAACACACGTTCACACACATTTCTTTCACGAGCTCTGAAGTCCGCCCTTGTTTTTCCTCAACAGCATTCTATCGCGAGCTCCGACGCCCTCCTTTTTTGAGAGCGCATGGGTCGTCATGGTAACCGTGCCCCAGTGGGGTGGGGTGAGCTTGGGGTGGACGGCACCCCATAGAGACGCCTCGAAGATATAAAAAGACGTTCTGTGAGGAGACGTTCGGAGAGGAAAAGGCGAAAGAGGGATGTTCTGAAGCGAGAGAGACGTTCTGTGAGGAGATACGTTTTGAGAGTAGGGAAAAAGCGAAAGTAATACATTATGAAGAGAAAGAGATACGTCCCGAGATAATAAAAAAGCGTGAACGAAAGAGGTACGAGAGAGAAGCGAGCAAGAAGCGGGTGTAGGCACGCAAAAGAGAAGGAAGCGTGCGTGTGGGTTTCTGGCCAGCGCCAACAGCGAGACGGTTCGTCCTGCCCAGAGCTTCGGCAAGCGAGCATGTGGTGCGCGTGCGGGTGCGAACAAAGCCGCCAACAAGTGAGGCATGGGTCGTTCACCAACAAACACCAGGGTCAAAACCCACAACGGATCATCTCGGTGCCCTCCAGACTTCGACTGGCATTTAAGGCTGCACCGCGAGAGGCTGTACGACAAAGCTGGGTGCTGGCGACGGACATGACACGCACGCAAGCACTTCAGAACGTTTTTTCCTCACGGGCGACTTTCTGGTCAGCGAGACAATTCTTCCCCCTCCTCCCCGTGAATGATTGGTTGGCACCAATGTCTGTGTTTAGTTGTCAGTTCCCCCCCCCCCCCAAGCTTCTGCTCTTTGTCTCTTTCCTGGTATTTTGATTGATTTTCCTTTAAAATTCTTTATTTACCTCAGCAAATAAAAAGTTTTTTATTTATTAATTTTATTATGAAAAAAAATTTGTCGATTTTCAACCTGTCCGTGTTTGTCCTTTCCTTCTATTGCTCTAGCATTGTTCGAACCGAGATAGACTGGGAGGTAATTACCACAGATTCGACCAAAAAATAGTCAGCACGCACCAGCGGTTAAAATGCTCGGTCGCCCTAATTAAAATCTAATCAGATAATATTGGTGCTTTGCCGAGGGCACACTCCCCGCTCAGGTAACCACGTGACCTCTACTTAAATGGAATAATTAGACGGCGGACACTGGAACTCGTGGTTGACTGGGTGGCGTTCGTGGTTCTAAAACAACCCACCGTACCACAACGTTAATTGTGAGCGGTGGCCCCAGGTCCAGCTCTACCGAGGACAACCGGGGATTAATCCCCCTGAGTGACAAGCTGGTGTCTCGTACCCGTGACCGCAACAATATTTTCAAAGGGCACATGACCTTTGTGCTGTTGAGTGCAAAATTTAATCATTTCATACTTGTGCTATGTTTGATTGAAATCCATTGCATGGTTCACAATTTATCATCATAAAGATTTTCAATTAAAGGTCACATGATCCGATACTTTTGAGCTTTTCAACCCCCGCCTCCCCACCCCCCAAAAAAATCATGAGTCAATCTTTGTGTTACAATTCATACTTTTGCCAAGGTGGGTCAGAATTCCTTCAGTGGTTCACAGGTTATCACAGTCATGAAAATACTGTGATAACCTCTGAACCACTGAAGGGATTCTGCCTTGCATGCACGGATGGACGCACAATGCAAAACCAATGCCTCTGGCCTTCGGCAGTGGATGCATTAAAAAAATATGTATATATAAATATCAGCTCACAGGAATTGGCGACATTTGTTGCACGACATTCTCCAATCTTAGCATCACTATCCAGACCGATCTTCACCTTGCCACTGTGTGCCTTATTGTCAAATGTTACCTGAGCGCACACACACACACACACACACACACCAACTAACACTGCTGTCAAAAATGAGTTAATGAAGCATCTTTGGTGGGTGGGGGGGGGAAGAATGCTCGTCATATCAAGTCAACATATAAAAAAAATTACTTTGTTCCTTCAAGGGAGCAAAAATAGAGAATGGATATTACAAAGTAATTCTACTATATATAATGAGGCAATTGTGCGTGCGTGTTTGTGCGTGCGTGTTTGTGCGTGCGTGTTTGTGCGTGCGTGTTTGTGCGTGTTTGTGCGTGTGTAATCTATATATCACATCTGATAATTATAGAATCAAAAATGGCTTGGCCAATCTCCAAAACGTTTTGCACATGTGCTCAGGGTACTCAGGGTTAGGTCATGGAATCAAAATGATCCCTCCCTCACCCCCACCCCTCCCGGAAAGAAACGGGAGACTTAAGATTTTCGCCTGAACACATGGCACAGTGCAAGTGGTTTACTGACACCTGCTGGAGAAAGGTGTGATTACGAGTTATGACAAAATATTTCACACCACCCCTCCCCAAGGTCATTACTTCAGGGAGCACGTGTTACCAGCTACATTAAAAGAAGGCAATTCTCTAAGTGTGCATGCGTGTACTTCTGATCATTATACAATCAAAAACAGCTCGGCCAATCTGGAGAAACATCTTGCAATTTTCACCTGTACATGTAGAATAATGTAAGTGGCGTAACCACTGATCCCCATCTAAGGGTGCGGGTAATGACACATTTCACTCCCAGAGGGATCAGGTATTACGAGTGACTTAAATTATTAGTGACAATTTAAAATATCATACTCCAAAAAAAAATATATTTTTTAAAACCCAATTGTTTTATAAGTGTTTAGCATTATAAACTAAAGGTTTTATCATTATACTTTTTGAAAATACACACCCCCATAAGGAATGCCAAGATGGGTGAATTTTTTTTTTCTCTCAGAACTTGATGGAATGAAGTGAAACTTGCACATGCACAACTTCAGGGTGCCCTCATTAATCCCTGAAAGTTTGTTTCCTCAGTCAAATCCTCTGAGTAATTCATAATGGATGCATACATACATACCATACCCTCCATTAGATATGGATGCTTCTTCACAAATAATGCCACACATAAAATCCTGTTAATAGTGCCAAAATTGACTTCATGGTCTCCAATTGGGTGTACAATTTAACAGATGTTTTACAAAGTTGTAGACCACTGTGGCCAGTCACGTACACTTTTTTTGGTTTTTCCTTAAAATTGCAGCTCAGTAATTACTCATTATATTGTAAAATGGCGTGTACAAATAAAGTGACGGCAGTGTGATATATGTATATATATATATTTTTTTTTAATTCGATTTTTATTCCACCAAATTTCAATGCAAAGTGCTGGTTTGACCTCTGAGATGTGCTTACTGAAATGGAGAAAAGGTAGCAATCTGGCATTTCATTGTTTCTCACAGTTTGAAGGTTGATGGTTTTGAGACGAAATGATATTTCCACAGATATCAACCTGCAAAAAAAAAAAAAAAACACATTTTATAATTATGGAAGGATGTCTTGAGAAGAGACATCTCACTAATTAGCAGACATAGTGAGGGACAATGGTCCCTAATTGTTCTCCTTTAATCATGTGGCCCACAATGTACTGACAGCACAATTTGCCTGTTTCTGAATCGAAGCACGTAAATAATTTGACAACATTACTAATGCTCAGATGATTATTAGCCATTATAAGCATTACCTGTACAAATCAAGAGTGAGGTTGACCTTGTCAAATAGGGTCACCAGAACGTTCTTGGTTTCATCTATGGAAGTTCCATTCAGTGGGATCAATGGAAACACATCCACACAAGCTGCAGTACACAGTCACATGTGGGAATGCAGAAAACACAGGTGATTTGTAGGTAAAGTTTACATTAGAAATATGTCAACACAGAAGTCATGAGAATTTAGGAACTTTAGTCCCAGTCCTTTACCAATACTGCCGAAGGTTTCACAAATATGTTGGCATATTCCTCTTAGAAGTAACTTTTGACAAAGCAAGCATGCTGAAAGAGTGAAACATAATAAAATGAACCCACCTTTTTTGATCACAGCGTTGATTGTGAAAGATTCATTGGATGGATCGACTGTGCCAGCTTTATAAAAGCTTTTGCAGACATTCAATGGAGCAACAAAGCCATTGTTGTCAGACAGGTATCCGTATTTGGCCAGAGACAAACACGGAAGTTGCACATACTGAAACAAGACAGTGTCACTGTAGATTATTTAATGTGAAGAAATCAAAAAGGAAAATTGAAATAAAGAAACCAAATGGCAGAGCCTCAAGATGGTAAAAAAATAAAAAAAATAAAATGATATTTTTCTAAACAACATAGGCTGCCTTTTCATATACAAAACAACAATTTCCTACTGACAGTCATGACATGAGAAATAAGGGTTTATCCTACATATGTAGACCCCCCCACCCCCCCCCCATGGACTGTTATGCTGGGGAGTGACATTGAGGATATGCTCTCAAGATGTGTAAAATGCTCCAATAGCTCAGTGTCTCAAACAGCCTCTGATAGTCTATCCTCGCGTCAGCCTCCTCATGGTGGGACTGTTCTCACAAACGTGTGTAGAAGTAAAAGACAAATCACTTGCACCTGAAAACGAGTTGCTTTGGGAAAAGGAGGCTCATTATCCTTGACAGGAACCTCATATAAGAGAAGGAAACTGCAAATTCAAATCCATCACTGCCTTGCAGACAGTTTAGGTTGTGGAACTAAAAGATTTAACAGGGTAAAAGGTTGCAATTCTTCTTCAATTAAGTGGCTTTTGCATTTGTTAACCCATGGTTCACTCTTGGGTGAGGTGTATTACTCCAGCCCATTTTAGTCTCACAATCAGGATTACGTGAAGCCTTGGCAGCTGGCACATATTGCCAGTAATAGCTGCATGGCCTTGATGCTAGGCGGATTCTCTTATGGAGAACAATGGCGAGGATCAACTGTCTCATGTAGAAACTGCCTGGAAGCAGGCAATGACAAACCACTTTTGTACATGTCAAGAAAATAATAATGATCAGAAATCTAAGATTATAAAGCTATAGTGCCAGATCATGAGTCCCCCTAACCCCTCCTCCCAAGTACGAAAGCAACCAAATGGCTACGGTGGAAGAGCAACGCGTTTTGATGAGCAAAGCTGGTCGTTATGATGGGACTGGATCATATCCACAAGGAAATCCAGTCGCTGAGCTCTGAGATTCTCAAATGTTCACAAATTTGGGACATGGAATGCAAGGTCAATGAATCAGGGAAAGTTAGATGTAATAAATAGAGATGGCGGAATAACTGAAATGTTGGGCATAAATTAACATAGATGGACTGGTTAGGGGCAGTTCCAATCTGACGATTACAAAGTATTCTTTTTCTTGTGTGGAAACCTGTGAAATAAATGGGGTGGCAATGATTTGCAATAAGAGGATGGCAGAGTCAGTGCTTGGATATAATCCATTCAATGATAGGTTAATACGAGTGAGGTTGAAAGGCCATCCAGTGAACACCATCAGATATATATGCTCCAACCTTTGGAACAGATGAAGAACATATGCAGGAGTTTTATCGGACTTCCGGTTCCGGTTTTTGAGCGACAGTTCATTCTCTCCAGGGGTCTCTGCCGACTTTTCTCAAAGATAAGTTTGGTCGTTGTTTGTCACGTTTTGACTGTTTATTTTGTTGCCTCCATGTTTACTGTGTTCCTAGTTCGGTTATGAAGCAAAACTTGTGCTCTTTGGTGAATTTGTTGGTCTTGTAATATCGGGGTTCCCTGAGGCCTACCCGTCTGTGCACGATCGTGTTTATTTGTATTTTCTCATTACCATCAGTTTTTATTCTCTCCATCCTCCTTCTATCCCTCCCAACTATACCCCATTTCATGTCTTAAAATGTAAATAAATAAACCTTTTCCCTTCTCACCTTGTACCCCATGTTACCGTGTGTCTTCCTTTACAGACTTTCTCTTTCCATTTTCGCCGATCTATCATCTTCCTTTTACTTTTGCCGACCCACATTCAGCATTTTTTTTCATCAACTTTTCCTTTACCTAAACTTTAAAAAACAAACAAAATGTATATTTTTTGTTTTAAATCTCTTTTCACTTCTCACCTTACACCTCTTGCAACCAGTGCCGGATTAAGCCTCGGTTGGCCCTAAGACACATTTTGAAATTTTCGAGAATGGCCTGAAAATTTTAAATTAGATCTCGGGCTCATGGAAATGGACCCCAGACAAAAGATTAACTGATTCAAGAACAAAATATTTAATACAAAAAAGACAAATATTTAATGTGAAAATAATTTTTTGCTGGCCATAAGGCACATGCCTTGTCTGCCTAATGGTTAATCCAGCACTGCTTGCAACCACGCAATTTCTCTACCCCCCCCCCTCTTCCTCCTCCTGCAACTTTTGTTTACCTTCCATCTTCCTTCTAATTTAGCTGATCCACATTCACAATCACCTATCTTTATCAAAAATAAATAAATAAAATAAAAATGTTTTAACTCCCTTTCACAGTATGGTTCTCCATTGTATTACAATTGACTACCCTTCTTCTTCAAAAGACTTTTCAATTCGACCTTGCCCTCATCCCATGTCTAAAAAGTCCAACTGTTACAACATTTTTCTCCATTCTCTTGATTCTCTTTTATTGCATCCCTTACGTAAAGTCTGAAAAATTATAAAAAAAAAAAAAAAATCCCAGTTTGCAATAAATCTTCGTGTTGCATCAATCGGCCTTTTTTTTATTTCCTCAACTTTAGTGCCAATTCATCCCAACTCCTTAAATATACCTCCTCCTACTTCCTCACCTGTTATACCCTATCCTTACCCCTCATCCTACCTCTGTTCTTAGCACCTCTTCACTGTCTTCTGCTTTAGTATCCCCCACACATTTCCAAAGGGTGCTCAAGGTCTGCGAACAACCCCCTTCTGGTAAAACTACCAAAATCAAAAATCACTGCTCACCTTCATTCTTTCAGTACTCTTTTTTTTTTCCTGCCTTTGGAACAAACTCCCACATCTTCAAAACAGGTGTTCACCATCATCTCTTATCTTACCCCACACAAAACCATGATATTTTCTCCTCCCGTTAATCCAGACTTCAAATTCCCTGTAGTGTCCATCTTGTTTACCCTGTGTACCCCACCCCATCCCTCTCCCTTCCACAAATCTCCTAATGTCTCTGTTCCCCACTGATTTGTGCTTCCTTCTCACACCCCTCATAACACGTTCTGGTTGTTATTTGAGTCTCGACAATATATATATATATATATATATATATATATATATATATATATATATATATATATATATATATATATTGCAGGAACTGGTAGAACAGGTGCCTAAAGGAGATGTTTTCATTATTATAGGAGACAAATTGGAGAAGCAGGAGCACTAGGAATTGAAGAAAAGCACTAACTTGGTGTCTGAAACGAGCCAGAGGAGTGAATGCTGGAGTTTTATGTGGAGAATGATCCCATCATTGCAAAGATATGGTACAAACATCCCAAGTGCAGACTGTGCACATGGACTTCACCTGATGGGCAACATAGAAATCAGACTATAGTCTAATAGAAGAAGTGCTGTGCAACTTGCCAACATACTTATAGGCACAAACTGTGGGACAGATCATGAACTCCTTTGGCAAAACCGGGGTCAAATTGAGAAAGAAGGGGGGGGGGGGAAAATGACCTTGAAAAGCTATCTAAGCAATATGCAATAAAAGTTTTAAAAAAAATTTGGAGGGCTGGAATTGGTTGACAGAATTCCAGTTGAATTGTGACGAGAGGTTGAAGACAAAAAGAAGAGGCCAAAAACAACTTCCCAAAAGCAAGCAGAAAGAAGGTGGCTAAATGGCTGTCAAAAGAGGCAACAAATATTGCAGACAGAAGAAGTGATGAAAACCAAATGCACACCAAGAGAAGATATCAAGCAGCAAAATGAAAACTTCCAACAAGATGGAAGAGAGAAATATTTCAAAAATGCATCCAGAAATAGAAAGTGACAACAGAGAAGGAAAAAGAAGAGATCTTTTTAAAAAGATCAGACACATCACAGAAAGGTTTAGATTTATGATTGGAGTCCTTAAAAGTATAATGGAAAAAAAAAATCTGACAGACTAAGCAGGTGAAAGAAAGGTGGCAGGACTATACTGAAGCTATACAAATGAGATAGCAATATGATGGCAACCTTTGAAGAAAGAATATGAGCAAGAACTAATTGTGATATAATGTGAGGTATGCAGAGCCATGAAAGAGCTGGCAAATGGAGAAGTACAAGTTGCTGATGAAATTCTAATACAACTCTTTTAGGGGGTTTAGGAGGAGATAATCAAAAATTTAACAGCTATCTGTATACAGATCTGGAGCAGGATTGTACGGCCTACGAGGTTAAAGCAGTCAATCGACATACCATTGCCAAAGAGAGTGGATGTAATAGAATGTTCAAATCAAACCATTGCTGCAATTTCACATTCTTGCAAGATATTGCTAAAAATCATTGAACACAGAATAGAAGACTTCATCAAGCAAGAAATGCCTGTTGAGCAAGCAGGTTTTAGAAGAGGAAGAGTTACAAGAGATCAAATCTCAAATCAAAGGTGGGTCATGGAAAAAGCAAGGGAATGTCAAAGGAAGGTGCATCTCTGTTTTATAGATTATAACAAAGCCTTCGATTATGTTGATCATCAATTAATGTGGATTATGCTGAAATGGATGGGGATGTCAGAACACCTGATATGTCTGATAAGAAGCTTGTATACTGTACAAGAAGCTACAGTAAGAACAGTATGAAGAGACAGAATGGTTTGAAATTGGAAAATGAGTTAGATAGGGGTGAATTCACTCCCTTTGCTTGTTCAATCTGGATAATGAGTATATCAGGAGGAAATCAAACTTGGATGAAGGAGGCTGGAATCAAGGTTGGAGGAAGATGTATCAGCAGCTTAAGGTATGCTGATGATACCACTCTGTTGGTAGAATTTAAAGAGGACTTGTTGAAACTGCTGCAGACAGTGAAGAAGGAAAGTGAAAAGGCTGGTCTTTATGAAAATCTAAAAAAAAATATTCATCAAATGAGAATATCAAAGTATTCAGATTGGGAGATAATACATGAAAAGTTTCATTTTCCATTGTTCTCAGTTTGAAGTGAGTGAAAAATGTGGAGGAGAAATTAATAAATGGTTCACATTGGGGAGAACAGGAATGTCAGGATTGGAAAAGATCTGGAAAGACAAAGATGTGACAATACAAACCGGAGGAGGCTGGTGAATGCACTGGTATTTTCAGTTTCAATTTATGGATGTGAATCATGAACAGTGAAGATTGAGAGTTAGGAAATTTGGTGTTGGAGACAAATGTTAAACATCCTATGGACTACAAGAAAAACAAACAAGTCAATGCTTGAACAAATTGGACCACCATGCAGATGAGGCACTGATGATTTAAAAAAAAAAAAAAAAAAAAAAAAAAAAAAAACTGTCAAACTTTGGACACTTCATGCAGAAAACTAAAGGCTGGAGAAGTCAGCCATGCTGGGTATGGCTAAGAGAAGATGAAGAGGTAGACCATGGAAATGCTGGATGGATGTAATAAAGGCCACAACTAAGCCATCTCTGCCAGAGCTTCAAGAAGCAGTGTAGGATGGGGATGTTTGGAGAAATCCGATCATGAATGTTGCCAGAAATTGGACATAACTTGATGG
Organism: Eptatretus burgeri; assembly: GCF_056783735.1. Taxonomy (NCBI): domain Eukaryota; kingdom Metazoa; phylum Chordata; class Myxini; order Myxiniformes; family Myxinidae; genus Eptatretus; species Eptatretus burgeri. The sequence continues at coordinate 35,803,791 of NC_140971.1, forward strand.
AACCAGATAGCTACACATATAAAGGGCAAGTTTTGACATTTTCCTCCACTCCCATCTTTAACCCCCCTGCCCACACAAGTGATTTGAAGTCATGATTACAATTGTTAAATCCTCTACATCCCCAATACTTAAAGAAATAAAATAAAAACAGCACATACCAGCCAATAGAAATTGTTCTGAGCAAAGGCATATCACACAACATAGTACCATTCAAGAATAGCCTGCGTGGAAGTGTCCCGGTGTGTGAAAGCAAATGGTGATAAGTGCCAATCACAGGAACAACATATGCTTGGAGTCACAAGAATGACAAGCTGTATTCACCTGATTAAGGGTAAATGCCATGTACTCATAAAGATCCTTTTGTGTGTATACAGAGAACGTTTCATCATTCCAGCTTCCATAGTCTTTGAGGAAAAGATGCCTGAATGAGTCAATGCTTTCCTCTTGGAAAGTGACTACCTGCTGGTTGCTCAAGCCAAACAACATAAGCTGCAGAAACAAAAAAAAAATTCAAATAAATATATAAAGAATAATTTTGAAAGAACTTTAAAGAGATTGCAATGATCATGATAAAAAACAGCATGCAAATGCAATTTCAAATGCAGTATTATATATTCACCCAGTCCACTTGCAGTTTAAATATTTCTGACTCACATCGACATATTGTTGTGGGCCGGGGTTCAGTGGCGATAAACGACCACGAGGTGGAGCAGTGGAGTCGTTTCCCACAGAACACCCGGAATTTAGGTCGTGACTCTCGGATAAGTCTGAGAGTTCACGGGTCCCTTAACGGACCATGGTCGCCAATATTTTGACGGCGTGGGGTAGGGTTAATTGTCCAATTTCAATATACCTAAATACCCACGTCGTCCAACTACCGGGGAAACCACCCTCGGCAGACTTTGTCCGAATCAAGTCGCTATCACAGACTCGGATCCGTCGTAACCGAGCGGAAGTTACCAAAGCCACGCCGGACTAAATGAACAATTTACCGGCCCGAACGGCCTTACTAATTCTCGATACGCACCATGCTAGGCCAATGAAGGAAAGAACAGAAAACGAGCTGGTACATTTAACAGGGGTTTATTTATAACAATGATTGGGGAGGGGAAGCACACAAAGCATAGTTACCCGAATAAAAGGCAGGCAATGTACAATGAGCAAAGAAAAAGCACTTAACAATTCTACTTACAGGACTGTGACACACACACACACACACACACACACACACACACACACACACACACACACACACACACACACACACACACACACGACCTCGTGGGTCTATTTTCAGCCTTTCAGCTCGGAGGAAAGGCGAGCTGAGGGCATGAGCCTAGCTGGGTACCTGTCCCGCCTCATGCGGTCACACCAACCCACGACCCGAAGTCCACCGCCCACGAACGAGACCGCTAGACTACGACCACCACTGTCTCAGACCGCTCCAACCACCACACACGACCGTCTGCCACGACGACAGACTGCTCAGAATCACCACGATCCTCCTGTCTCACAACCACTCTGCCGTCGCCACGATCACCCGGTCTGCCGAAAAACTGCTCCTCACAATCAATCATTCTACTCCTCTTTTTGTGGGAGGGGCCTCTTCTCACCACTCGCCTTCTGATTGGCCGGGGGGTTGTCGGACGATTCGTGGCCGCCGTTGATTGGACGAGTTCATGGTGGGCGGAGGGAACCTCACCCCTGTACGTGACACGATGCACGTGGGCAATGGCGTTGTTGTAGAGGATGTAGTTGTTGTTGAGGAAAAAGAGCTAAAAAATAACTCGTAGAGCACACATGTAATTTCCATGAGACAGAAGGAATGATTCTAACCAACACATACTTTTCTAAATAACTGAACTATGGGGACTTTGGCTGCTTGTGTGCACAAGGTTTCCAAATCCATAACAATATTATCTATTTCATAGTCTCAATATTATTTATGCATGAGAGAATCTTCTTTTGACCTTTTCCCTTTCGGGGTTGGCCACTTGAATTTTCCTTCTGCAGGTTCCTCTGTCTGTTTCCTCCTCCATCCTAATCTATCTATCTATGTATTACTAAAACTCTCATCTTGTATGTATGTTCCCGAAATACAGCCAAAACGGTACACGATAATGCAAAAATTTTAGGGCCACCTTACTCAACATTCACCTGCGGTGTGCAGTATCAAGTTTCATTCAAATCGGGCAACGAAAAAAATATTAAAAAATAAATTCCCGATTCAGTCAAGTACTCTTCGGGAGAATTTGATCACTGCAAACAACCTCAGCGGTATAGTTCGCTGGAGCTATCTTTTTTTTTCTTGAAATGATTTTTTTTTTTCTCATCAACTGCTGTCACAATGGGAACCCAATGGGTTCATGGGTCGTCTAGTAGCCATTTAAGTAACATCGCTCCATCAGTCTTCATCTCCCTCTGATACTTTTTTTTAACCTTAGGTTTAACCCATACAGCTCTTGAATGCATCCTAACCACCTTAACCTTGATGCTACAATTTCTTCTGAAAACTCAACTCATTCCTAATGTATTGGACTTCTTTGTTCCCACAGTGACACCAGTCCACTTCCAGTGGACGGGTGCCATCCACCTGAGAATCTTCATTTCCATTCTCCCTTTCATAAAGCCCATGTGTGGTGCTAAGCTAACTGGTTGTCATTGTCATATACACTTTTAGAGAAATATTTTGCCATATACCACCCCAGAAGATTCCTACCTCGTTTTCCTTTTCTCCTGTTGACAACCACCTCCTTTACAGAGTCGTGACTACATATTTAAAAATCAGCCTGCTTGACATTACAAGAAAGCACCACATCCACATCCATTCCTTGTCCGATGATAATCATTAGGTCATGCACGCGAAGCACAAAGCGGGGTAAAGCAATTGGTTCATATGTCTGTCTGTCCGTATTCAAACGTCAGTTTATGATCGAGGAAAAACTTATTTAGATTGAATGTTATATTTTGAACATGAATCGGTACTTTGTCTCTGAATTCATCCTGATCACACATGCATAGAGAGGAGTGAGCTTATTTAATTAATCAACTCTGTCCATTTGCCAAGCAGTAAAATAAAATTGAAAATCATTCCAAACAGGAAACTTACTGTTTTAAGGACGTCATAAAGGACACAAGCACTAATAACTAATGTAACGCGTTTGATAGGGTGGTGTAATGGATAGTGCATCAACGGCAGTAAATTCCAGAATTAATTTAATTTGCACAACTTTTACAATCTTTGTGTTATTTAAATCAAATTATATACTGAAGAACACAAATTGCCTTTTGGGCACTTCCAAAAGCCTTCCATTTAGCAGCACTTGGACATATTAAAGAAGGTGGTGTATAAGACTGCTTCAATAGTGCTAAACTTCTGGAATTATTTTTAACAATCTTTAAAATCAATATTTTATCTGAATGAAGTACATCGTTGAATACTGCATGGGTTAACTTGTTTAGAGGAACTCTCTAGTTACTTTTGATTGAAGTGCATTTATCTTTGTACCCCTCAGTTTGAAACAATTGTCATCTGACTAATATCTCCTGAAGTTCCTCGGCCACACAAAATAGTCAGCATACATCAATTCCCATAAGAGCCCTCTACGAACCTTAAACCATCTATGTTAACAAATAAAAGATAAAAACTAGAAGGGCACTCGATAGTGCACAGACCTCTGCCACACAATGTAGTGGGGCGGCCTAGCCCAAATATTCAAAATAATTGTGCATTTTGTGATACAAGCACCATATTTGGCACAAATGTACATTAATATGTTGAACATTTTCAGATATTGGGCCACTTGAAATTCTCTCTATATGTCCGCCATATTGGATTTCAAAATGGCCACCACTTGAAATCTACATTTGCTATTATCTCTGGACGTAATGCAGCTATCTAAATGTACGTTTTTGGGGGCAAGGAATCCAATGGGACCATTTTCAACTTAATATTATCTATCACAGTGTTATATAATTTTATTTGGAAATTATCTAGGCAAATATTGGATTCAACACAATATTTTGAAAAGAATGTCTTAGTTCTGTAAATGTCTTAGGTATAATACTGACATGCTATATGGTCTAGTATTTGAGGCTTGGTGTACTGGTATCTGAGGCTAGATATATACCGGTACTGAAGATACGTGTACATAAACAGTGTCATGTTAACAAGTTCAGCATTGCCACAAGTACATGTATGTAGTAGACTCATCATCATGTGCAGTCCCCTTCACACACACAGAGGGCTGTGCACTGAAGGGCAGCCTTTTTGCACTTGCAGCGCCTCACACACCCTTTCTTGCACTTGCAAGAAACCAGCTCAATGCAGCTGTGAGCTGCCTCAGTTAGCCTGGTCCAGTAAGGTGTGTACTGTCCTTCTCCAGTCCTTGACCAACCCCAGTTGGTTGGTGGATGGAGCTCTGGTGCTGGCAGCAGTATCTGACCCCACACATGTCCACCTTGATACACTGCCCTCTTGACATGTTCCTCCAGAGCTGCCTTCGTTGAAGGGATGAGCTGCACATTGTTCTTCCTTGCGAAGAGTTTCCTCCTGGCCTTGTCAATGTCTGTGCATTTGCTGGTTTGATCATACAACAGGATCATAAACCTCTCGATGATGCGCATTGCATCGTCTGGTATGTCACGAGGTGCAGAGGACAGCAGCAGCAGTGCCTCAGTGAGTTCTGGCAGTACCGTCCAGACTGCCCACACAGTCTTCTTGCCATGTCTATGAAAACTAGACACAGTGTCGCATCCAGTTAGAGCGTGGAACATTGGCAGTGCACGAGCCTTCTCTCGTCCCAATCCAGCTGCTATTTCGTGTGCTGCTAGGTATCGGAAACTCTGGCCTGTTCCGAATGCCAGCCACAGTTTGTCTTTGGTTGCAACTCCTGTGCCAGGGACACTGCCAGCACCACAACATCGGTGTCTACAGTCCGGATGAGTATTGCATGGTGTTCATGCTGGACTGCGTGAGATGCATGCAGCAACATCCGACTGTCAGCTTCTTCATGGTTACATGGGGCGAGTGAGGTCAGATCTGGCAGTAGTGGCTTGCTGAGCACTGCCTCTCCATCAGTAATTACGAGTTGCTTGTCCTCCTGGTCAAACCATTCCATGAGAGCTGCTGAGAGGAACCTGAACAGCTCGGTCTTGTTGCTGTCCACTCGTAGGAAGTTCTGCCAGTTTCCTGGTATGGCTGCGGCAGCCACCATACATCTCTGCACACCTTGTCCCCGCTTTGCACATGTACAACCTTTCAGTGAATCAGCAAGGTAAGTATCCCAGACCAGATCCAGGCGTGACACTGTTTGCAGCTTCGTGGACATATATGGGATGAAGATCTGTTGTGCATACTCTTCAAAGGTCTTTAATGCAGCCGGGTTCAGCATCTGGACGATGGCTGCTCCATCAAGAACAATACAGGTCGTGACAGGAGTCTCTGTCTTTGCGTCGGAGACTTCTTCCAAGCATGTGAGGAGATCACTCTTGGTACCAGTGCAGAGGCTTCCACCATCAGACAATGCAGGAGGACATGCCTGATTCTCGTGACAAAAGAACTCCTCAAGGTTTCCATCCCTCGTCTGGCAGCCAATGTACAGGCGTGCGAAGAGTTCACGGTCATTCTTGGTGGAGGCGAGCTGTTGCTGACCTATGCTCTGGCTTCTTGGAGTGGAAGTGCTGAACACCTTCAGCTTGTTTCGAGGAATGGGTGCGTCCACTGCCTTTGTTCTGTCCAACAGACACTCTCTGGTGAAAGCCTCGAACTGCTCTTGGCCAATCCTCTTGGCATTCATCACGGTCTCCATAGCAGCAGGATCTGCGATCTCCTTTGTGTCCAGTTTGACTACATCCTGACTCTCCTCCTCGAATACTGCCAGTATATTTATATATATATATATATATATATATATATATATATATATATATATATATATATATATATATATATATATATATATATATATATATATATATATATGAGCTTGTCTGAGTTGTTACTAGTGATTTAGTATAGTTTTTTTTTTTTTTTATATTTACAGAACTAAGACATTCTTTTCAAAGTATTGTGTTGAATCCAATATTTGCATAGATAATTTCCAAATAAAATTATATAACAGACTGTGATAGATAATCTTAAGTTGAAAATGGTACCATTGGATTCCTTGCCCCCAAATACATACATTTAGATACCAGAATCAAGTCAATAGCTGCATTACGTCCAGAGATAATAGCAAATGTAGATTTTAAGTGGCGGGCATTTTGAAATCCAATATGGCGGACATAAAGATAGAATTTCAAGTGGCCCAATATCTGAAAATGTTCGCAACATATTAATGTACATTTGTGCCAAATTTGGTGCTTGTATCACAAAATGCACAACAGGTTTGCTATGCTGCTACACTAATGCCTGATCCATAAGAACATATCGGGGCCAAAAATATTTTTTGAAATACCGTGCAATATATCGTTTTTGGCCCGATCTCTCAATAGTGAAGAATCACTTTAAATATAAATCATTCTCGTATCCAGATATGGATTCAAATCTTCACCAAAATCGAATGAATTTATTCTTGTCACACACCCAACCTATCCTGTCCACCAAGTTTCATCCCAATCCGTTCACAACTTTTTGAGATCTCATGATATTGTATACAATGTTGAGGCTCGCATGAGAGCCAACACAGAATGTACAACAAGGGGAACAGGAGATAAGAGGGGCAGAAGGGAAAAGACAAAACAGTGGGGATGAGACATTAGGAGATCTGTGGAAGGGAGAGGGATGGGGTGGAATACACAGGGTGAAGATGGACACTACAGGGACTTTCAGGTGCTTATACGACAGGGAGTTTCAGGAAGGAAAGCAGGGGATTTGAAGGAGGTGCGGTTAGAAAAGATCATGGTTTTGGATGGGGGAAGATAAGAGATGGTGGTGAACAGCTGTTTTGAAGACCTGGAGGGAAGAATGAGATTGAAGAGTGTGTGAGAGTTTGCTCCAAAAGATGGGGGGGGGGGGGAAGAGGAAAGAAAGAGTGAAGGTGAGCAGCAATTCTCAATTTTGGTAGTTTTACCAGAAGGGGGTTGCTGGCAGACCTTGAGTGCCCTGCGGAAATATAGGGGGGTGGGGGACGGGATATAATCGCAGACAGAGCGAGGGGGGCAGACTGGAGAGGAGACAGTAGAAATCAGAAAAACCAGAAACCTGCCTGCGTTGAGAGTGCGGGTCACCCATAGACTCAGGCTCATTGCGGGAGATACCAATGACCCTAAATGCCTTGGTTTCCACAGCATGAAGCCGAGAAAGGTGAGAGGCAGGAGCACCAGCCCAGAGAGGAGAGCAGTCCTCCATCAAGCTGTGGACGAAAGCTTTGTATGTGGTCAGGAGCTCAGGTGGACCGAGGAAGGACTTTGCACGACGGAGGATGCTCAGTCGGTGACTGGCTTTGGAGGCCAGTTTGCAAATGTGGCTTTCCCAGGAAAGATCATAGTAGATGGTGAGACCCAGAAGCATGAATGAAAGCACTTCTTCAAGAGGCTTATTGAGAATAGATTGGGAGGGAGGGTGGGGGTTCCAGACAGTCTTTTCCAAGAGACATAGTGAGAGAGATAGATTTGTTAGGATTGTAAGACATATTCCAAGTGTTTGACCAGCATGTGATTTTATCCACATATGCAGAGAGTGAAAAGGCTGCTGCTTGCTGATCTGAGGGATGACAGATGGTATGGCAGAGGGTGGAGTCATCAGCAAAGAGATAAAGAGTACTTTCCAGAGAGTCGGAGAGATCATTGGTGAAAACCAAAAAAAAAAACCGTATCTTGCCAAAAGGTGACCACGTGCGACTTCTTTAAGGTCACACTGAGGTGAACAGAGCTGCTATCCACCAGGAGCGACTCCTTGAGGAATATCTGCCTGAGACATTCCGATGAGTATCGTTCTACAGAGTAACCATGAAAAATATGCGTTTGCCTCATAACGTCACCAAATGACGTCATAATGTCTCAAGCTTGACATATCTAGAAAGCACTCATCGAGGTGTTCAATTTGAGGTACTACACGATATGGTTCCTAAAACTTGAAAATTTGACCTTGGGGTCAAATATGTTTGACCTCAGGCGCTAACCATGAAGGTCAAGGCCAATTGCCACCAAAAATTAATCAGCTGAGCGCCAGACCATGAACTATATTCCCATGAAGTTTGAAGACTATCCAATCAAAATTACTCAAAAAATAAGGGTTTCGTCGACTCCCCTGATTTGCAACAAAGTGACCTTGACCTTTGACCTTCAAAATTTTGTGCACTGAAAGGGACCTCTATAGGCCTCTGATATGCGAAGTTACAAAAATTTCCAATGATAACTGTGCTCTGCAGAATTTTTTATATGTGATTACAGACAAACAAACAAACAAACAAACAAACAAACAATACAAGCTGACCAACATATCTTGCAAAAACTTCGTTTTGGCAAGATAACGAGAGCCCAGAACACCGCCTTGAAGAACTCCAGCATGGACAAGAAGAGGGTAGGAGAGAACTCAATGAAGGGCCACACGTTTGCTGCGACAGGAGAGTAAATCTGTGAGGAATGAGTGGAGATGGCCTTGGATACCATAGGAAGAGAGAGTTTGATGAGCAGGCCAGGGTGCCAGACCGTATCGAAAGTCCACGATACGTCTAGGGATATGGCTCCGTTTTCATGCCTGGCATTGAGTACCTCCATCCATTGTTGGGAAAGCAGAAGCAGCATATGCAGGGTAGAGTGACCTGGTCTGAATCCAAATTGATGATCAGAAATCAAGCCATTGAAGAAGAGGAAGGATTTAATGTCTGAAGCGATGATGGATTCCATAACCTTGTTGATTGAGAGAAGGCTGATTGATCTGTCATTAACCTCCGCCATCAAAGATGGACGGAGGTTACTGTTTTCACCCGTCTGTTTGTTTGTTATCTTGCCAAAACGAAGTTTTTGCAAGATATGTTAGTCAGCTTGAATGTTTTTTTTTTGTTTGTCTGTAATCACGTATAAAAAAATTCTGCAGAGCACAGTTATCATTGGAATTTTTTTTTAACTTCGCATATCAGAGGCCTATAGAGATCCCTTTCAGCACATAAAATTTTGAAGGTCAAGGTCAAAGGTCATTTTGTCGCAAATCAGGGGAGTCGACGAAACTCTTATTTTTTGATCGAATCGTTTTCAAACTTCATGGGAATATAGTTCATGGTCTGGCGCTCAGCTGATTAATTTTTGGTGGCGATTGGCCTTGACCTTCATGGTTAGCGCCTAAGGTCAAACATATTTGACCCTAAGGTCAAACATATTTGACCCCAAGGTCAAATTTTCAAGTTTTAGGAACCATATCGTGTAGAACCTCAAATTGAACACCTCGATGAGTGCTTTCTAGATATGTCAAGCTTGAGACATTATGACGTCATTTGGTGACGTTATGAGGCAAACGCATATTTTTCATGGTTACTCTGTAGAATGATTCTCATCGGAATCTCTCGTAGGCAGATATTCCTCAAGGAGTCGCTCCTGGTGGATAGCAGCTCTGTTCACCTCAGTGTGACCTTAAAGAAGTCACACGTGGTCACCTTTTGGCAAGATACGGGTCACCCTGCGGGTGACATTGGTTTATTTGTGAACAGTATTATGGAAAAACTCCGACGGATTTCGATGAAACTTGGTGGGGGGATTAGGTATGGTCCAAGGATCATGCCATTAGATTTTGAAAAAAATATTTGAATTTCTACATGTTTTAAGTGATTTCCAATGCCAAAAAAAAGTTCGTTAGAGAGAAAAAAAAAGAAAAAAAACCAGAAAATTTTGTAACTTTTTTTTTTCACAAAATTTCGATTTTTTTTTTGCATTTCTACATGTTATAAGTGATTTCCAACAAAAAAAAACATGCCAAAATTATAATTGCGGCTGATTTTGGAACTTCAGGTGGATATACCCACGTAAAATCAATTTCTGTCTCAAGGAATCTAGTTATAACGAATGAATCGAGTATGTAAAAGTTAAAAGTAAAAGGCAAAGTTGCAAACTATAACTCTGAGCACTGTTGACGTCAAATTGAACGAATAGGATATCAGGTTCACTTGAGTGACCTAGCAGTATTGGTGGCGGAGGTTTTGCACTCTACCGAGTGCTCCCCCTCTAGTTGCAGGAATCTGTTGTTGCACCGTTTTATGCAGAGCGGTGTTTTCTGATTTCCAAGCAGACGGCAGAAGACCTTGAACAAATGAGAGGGTGACGAGAACAGAGAGTGTAAGAAAGAGCAGCAAAGCAGGTTTTAAGGACATGTGGGCTGATGCCGTCTGGACCGGTTGCAGAATCTGAATCAAGGTTTGACAGTAGAAAAGGACACAGAGTCCAAGGACAGTTGAATACAGAAAGCAATGGGTTTGGAACACAAGATTTGGAAGCAAACACGGAGTTTAGGCATTCAGCCCTTTCACGTGCAGCGTCAGCTGCATGGCCATTTGAGATAAGGGAGGAGATGGAGGAGGAACATACACCAGAAACAGAATTAACTCAGCACAACCAGAATTTGGAGGAGGGAAAGGAGAGAGGTTTGAGAGTTCAGACTTGAGATTAGAAAGATATTGTTTTCTGGTTCTGCAAAGGGTAGACACATTTGTTCCAAGCTTTGAGGAAGGAACTGAGACTGCCTTCAGTTGGGTTTGCCTTCCAGGAGGCCAAGGTAAGTTGTTTCAGGACAATTGTCTCGCCACAAGCTTCAACATACCGTGGGCAGGAGGAAGGGTAGGAAAATTGAAGAAAAGATGGCATAAATCTTTGCATGAAGAGAGCAAATGTCTGAAAGTAGTGATGGGAGACCAGTCTAGAAGTTTAATGGCTGCTTGAAGACCCTGGCAGTCGGCCTGAGTGAAATGCCAGACTCGACAGTGCTCCGGTGGTTCTCGAATAACAGCCAGAGAGATGTTTACTTTGACAAGCATGTGGACAGATGAACCGATTGGAGCGGAGGAAGAACAGCAGATGTTTTCAGGGAAATTGGTGAAAATCAGATCCAGAAGAGATTGAGTACCGTTGGTTGAGATCCGGGTCGGGAGGTTGACAGATTGTCAGTCTCAATGAGTTGCAGAAGTCTTTTGCTGAAGTGCCAAGGCAGGTGAGAGGTACCCATACCCAGCCAACTGGCATGATAATTGAAGTCACCACATATGAGGAAGAGAGAGTTGGGATGAGAGGATAGAAACTGGTCCATGTTTTCAGAGAGAGAGATGAAAATGGAGTCATCACTGTTTGGTGAACAGTACAATACACATATAAACAAAAACATGAGGTGGGAGTGGAGGGGAAGCCATAGCCAGAGGTATTCCTGGGTATGTGGGGAGTGAGGGCAGTGAATGGAAAGTGAGGAATAGAGTCTTTGATGGAGAGAGCAACTCCGCCGCCAGGACGAAGCGCAGGTCTGTTATATCGGAGGAGGGAGTAACCAGGGAGAGATATACTCGGGAGTCAGACGTCTTGAAGGAGGAAAGTTTCTGTTCAGCAATTATGTCTGGTTTGTCAGTGGCAACATGTATGGAATGATCTGTCGGGTTTGAGCAAAGGCCCCAGATGTTTGAGGTACACACAGTTAATTAAGAGGGAGGGAGGAGAGGGTAGGATGAGGGAGGAAGAGGTGAGGTAAGGAGTGTTGAGTGTGAGGGATTGCAAAAAAGCTAGGGGAGAGGGCTGTATGAGGAGGAGAAAAGGCTTGATGGTGATGGGTTGAGGTATAGTGGGGAGTTATGAGAGGGGGCAGAGGAGGAGGAGGAGGAGGAGGTAGAGTGATTATGGAAGAGGGTGGGGGAAGGAGCCGGCTTTGTGGATGTGAGGGGGGCAACTTTGTGAAGGGGGAGAGGGAAGGGGAGATTGGAGGGAGAAGGGGGTGAAGGAGTTTTTGAGAACGGTGAGAGAAGAGTGGGGGAAGAGTGTGAAGGTTGCTTTGAGAGGGAGGGGAGACAAGAAGAGTAAGCACAGTCAAGTTGCAGGAGGGCGATAGAAGAGGTGGGGAGAGGGGAAGGATGGGACTTGGTAGTGGTGTGGTGAAGGATGCACTTAAAAAAATATTTAAGTCAGACGTGATTAAATACATTATGTGAGTGATGCAATAAAGGTGAATTAAGTGAATGGAGAAAAGAAACTTTGTAACAGTGGAACTTTTTAGACAGGATGAAGGAAAGGTCGAATTGAAAACAGCCTTTTGAAGAAGAAAAGGAGTGGTGAATTATGATACAATACCGAGAACACCACGTGTGAAAGAGAAAGTTGTAACATTTTAAGAGACCGTATTTATTACTTACGAAATCTAAAGATTTCGCAAGTATATTGATGACTTCCGTCCTCTGTTTGTGTGTTTGTTTTCCCCCCTCCTCCTCTCCCAGTATATTTGGACTGGCACAATCCCATTGGGCTGTGTGAGAAAAAGTCATGCCCTACTTTTCTTTTCTCTACTTCTCGACGGATTGAATGACGGCCATGTGTCATTTGTGCAAATAAGATTCTATCAGAATGTGTTTTATGGTTAAATCTGCTCTTTTGTGACTTTTGTTTTGTCGTCTGTACTTACTTTTAAATAATTGCTTGCTTTTGTGGGTGTAAATAAATAATTGTTGGTTGATATTTCAAATCTGTCTCGGGTGTCCTTTCCTTTTTTGGTCTGACAGAGTGTACAAGCATAGTTAGACGGGAAGTTGTACCCCACCTGATTTGCTGCGAGCTGGTGCTGCACCTAACTGTTCTGCTTGGCAGAAGATCACCAAGTGCGGTGCCAAAAGCATGGCTTTGTTAGGTTGCCGTGCCAATAGAGGCATCGCGGAAACATTGAAGCATAACCCTGCTAGGTTGGTAGTCTGTCAAGCTACAGCTGTGCAAGAACTATAGCTTGTTTGATCGCAGAATTATCTGTGGTCGGTGGCCTCAGGACCAGGTGTTCGGGAGAAACTCAAGTGCTTCCCCTCATAGCAAACCTCAAACCCCATGAACGTAACAATAGAAGAAGTAGAATAAGTAGAATTTAAAACACAAAGAACGTGTCTGTGTTGGTCACACATACAATCACAATGCATCGTACACCTCAGAAAAGTCAACCAGAATACATAAGACAATAAACTGAATTCAAAATAAACTCAAGCTACACCAACAACAAAATAATCACTCAATACACAACATCACTAGCACAACAAAATGTCAAAAATTGATAAAATTAGAATGATACAATCCCTCGTGTTCACTCGCCCCCCCCCCCCCCCACCGAACCAAAAAGCCAAGCCTTCTCTCAAATAACAATCATACACATGATGAACATGATGAGCATAAACAAACCATTAAATACCATGGTCATAGATAATAATGAAACTGCAAAGGAAGAGCACACCAACCCATCTCCCTATCCGAGCATTCAGCAACAAACCAACAATCCAAACAGGAGCACCACATCACCAAAAAAGAAAAGTCAACAGAAACAGAAAACCGCTGTTTGTGGTAATGGAGTTGGACAGGGCAATAACTGCCTGGGGGGGGGGGGATGTATGTATTCCAAAAGCGATTTGTCCAACATCTAAGTGACCTGTATAGCCTTCCAGATGGCAAAAGCTGAAACAGGACATGAGGCCTTAGTTATTTTATAACTTGGTTTACAGATCCGCCGAAAATAAACTATAAATGTAAAACACATTTTTAGCTTTTTATATTTATAAATTTTCCACCGAAGGTGCAAAAGTTTCAAAACCCGAAATGTAAACATCGGCATTTATTTTCAAAATATAATTTCTCGCGCGCGCACCAAAATGCCGAGTCCCTTTTAACCAAACAGCGCAGTAGAGCTGCACAGTAGTCTTCGGTCATGGCGTCTGAGCAGTGGCCAGCGTGGTTCAGATTGACTGTGGTTTCTGGGGTGAAAGTGATTGTTAAGAAGTATGTCAGCGGTATAAATTCGAGTGACTGTATTGGTAATTTAATCACGCAACATCTTGACGACAAATATTCTGGCCGAACTTTTGCATCAATTCAGTACAGCAGCAGGGATGATTCGCAGGCTACTCTCGATCGTGCCGATTTTGTTTCCATCGAAAGTTGTACACCGCTGTTCGTATTGAAAGATTTCGGTGCCAAGTACATCAAAGTTTCCCTGCGAGATGCTGATATTCAGCCTTCAACGGACCAGAAATCAGCCTTTGATGTGCTCATGGGGATGGGGAGATGGTACGATCAGATGCCCGCTGAAAAAGTAAGAGCTGGTTATGGCTCTGATTGACCGTTTTGAGCGTGTTGACTATATTGTAGAAACAAGTTTTAATCCTCCTTTATTGTTTTTCACATCAGATGATACAGTGAACATGGGCATTCTGCATTTGAATGGTCTTCCATCTTCAATGTCTTCTTAGATCAGTGGTTCCAAACCTTTTTCTGATAGAGTACCAATTGGAGGTCCCATACCGTCGCCATGTACCACCTGGTTCCAGAAAAACTCAATTCGATAAGATATCAATTTATTCACAAGTAGAACACACAAATGAACTAACTGTCAACAAAGAACAAAATTTAATGCGAGGGCTGCATCTGTTTCTTCTCCACCAGCTGGTCGATGCTGGGCATAACTTTGCCCACAGCACATCGGGAATCATGCCGGGCGCAGCAAGACGGTTCCGGCTCTTCAAATTGATGGTAATCATGGCTGAGCACCCCTGCTCGCACTCCCACGTAGAGGGGAAAATCAGTAGCTGGGGAACAGCGTGACGGGCGAGTGTCGGGTACGAGGAGGCCATGGTCACCCAGAAGTTCATATGAGAGCATTCCTTGTGCTTAGTCTTTGCTGTCTCGTCAGCCTGGATATCTATGAGCTCCTCTTGTTCCCCGGTCCCGACAGGCAGATCGCCTGGTTCAACGGAAAACGGATTGGTGATGTTTTTTGTTTTTTTTAAGGTTGAGCCAGAAAATGCTCGCGAACCACCTGGAAGGCCCTCGCGTACCACAGGTTGGGAACCACTGTCTTAGATCCTCCTGGTCCGGGATTTATATTTATTTTCCCCCCACCTACCCTTGTCTTTTCCATGGAACATCCGAAAACAAATCATAAAAATTGAAATTATATTCATATTTCAACCTACCGGCCCTACATTTTAGCTGAAGAACTGTGTAAACCAAGTTATAAAATAATAACCAAGGCCTTAGCTGGATATGAAGCATCAGACACTATCCTCAGTACGCTCTGTATAAATTGAAGCCAAAGAAGGCAACACATCCAATTACCCTACCAGCAGTGTGCACAATCCTCTGGAGCCAAAGTTTTTGTTGCTGTGTGCAGCTGCCATACCACACACACACAGGAAAAATAAATAAACAGAAAAAAGCCAAACACTTTCTATAATGGCCCAATAAAACTGGATGAGAATCTCCCCACGAAGGCCAAACATTAGCTGCCGCAAGAAGTAGGTGATGCTGAGCTTTCATAATAATAATAATAATAATAATAATAATAATAATATCTGTGCTGTGGTCCCAGTTTAAACTACTGGAAATGGTTGTACCTAAAAGTATAAAGCAGTCAAAAATTTCATTAACTTTACCATTGATGGTAAGAGGGTCAACTGAACTTTTCGTCCTACGAAAGTCAACAACAATCTCCTTAGTCTTTGCAGTATACAGCTCGAGGTTGTGGTGTTTGCACCACGACACAAACCCATGAACTTCCTGAAGGTATTCTGACTCATCAGAATTCACGATAAACCCTCGATGGTCGTGTCGTCGGCAAACGTCACGAGTTGCACAGACTCATGATGAGACACCCAATCATTGGTAAAAAGGGAATGGAGACAAGGTGACAGCATGCACCCTTGTGGGGCACCAGTATTCAAGAGAATAGTTTTGGACAACTCGTTTAACTTTACTGTTTGCAATCGGTTAAGGAGAAAATCCAAAAATCAAATCGAGGGAGGAAGGCTGAAGGACTGGATTTTATGAAATAAAGTTTGAGGGAGAATGGTCTTAAAAGCAGAACTTGAAGAAAAAAAAAAATCAATAAAAATAAGAGAATAACAATTTGAAAATTCAAGATGCTGAACAAAATGAAAAATTAAGGCAACAGCATCAATAACAGAACGAATTTTCCGTTCGGCAAAGTGAAGAGGATCAAGCCTACAGGTGGTGATAGATTTAAGGTACTTTAAGGATAAATCGTTGAATGTTGTCATCTTCGATTTCTTTAAAAAAAAAAATTTTTAAAAAAGTGATAATAATCGAAGATTTAAAACAAAGAGTAATGATAGACTGTTGATAAGAACTGCTGAAAATACAAGCAAAAACAGAGGAGAGGTGTGAAATTATGAAATATCCCAAAGTTTAAAATAACTGAATCTGTGTGAAGGGATTAATTCATGAGATGGAGCAACTTCTCAGAAGAACCTGCTTGGTGACACGAGGTTATCAAGAGAACCAACCATACATGGCGATGATCTTCACTGTTGCCCTTACCCTTGTGGTCTCCCAATTAACAACAGTCACAAGTTCATAAGACAATCCACCACAACACCTAGGTTGCTGCATGCCACACCTGGTCTGCCTGTACTCCACTCCTGGTGAAACGATCAAAATGCAGGATCACTGCTCATCTCCACTCATTTGTTCTTATGAAACAAACTTCCCTTGGGTTCTTTAATCGCATTCCTCCCTCCAAAGCTTCAAGATGGTTGTTCACCACCTGCTCAGCTCATCCTCCATTCATCCTCATGTAGCCTCCCCACCACCCATTCCACTGTGTTCTATTGTTGTGGGCCGGGGTTCAGTGGCGATAAACGACCACTAGGTGGAGCAGTAGAGCCGTCTCCCACCGAACACCTGGAATTAAAATGTCGTCACTCCGGATGACTCCGGAGTCGATGGGCCACTTAAAGGACCGTGATCGCCAATTATCTGACGGCATGGGGTAGGGTCAATAACCAAATTTCAATATACCCAAGTACCCATGTCGTCAAATTACCAGGGAAATCACACCCTCAGCAGACTCTCCGAACCGAGTCGCAGGTACCGACTCAGATCCAGCATAACCGAGCGGAGTTACCAGAGCCGCGCCAGTCTCAATGACAACTTACGGCACCAATGGCCTTACTATTTCTCAAGCCCGGACCATGCGAGGCCAATGAAAGAAAACACGGACAACGAACTGGAACATTTAACACGGGGGTTTATTTATAAACAATAATCGGGGAGGGGAGCACACAAAGAGCAGAGTTAT
This sequence comes from Eptatretus burgeri, assembly GCF_056783735.1. NCBI lineage: Eukaryota > Metazoa > Chordata > Myxini > Myxiniformes > Myxinidae > Eptatretus > Eptatretus burgeri. Next base: position 35,821,036 of record NC_140971.1, read on the forward strand.
CCGAATAAAAGAAATGCAGGCAATGTACAGTGAGCGAAAAGCACTTAAGACTGGTAACACAAACACACACAGTGGCTGCGGCCTTTATTTGGGCCTTCAGCTCAGGAGGAAAGGCGAGCTGAGGGCAGGAGCCTATTCTTGCACCTGTCCGCCTCATGCGGTCTAGTTGAGCTTGTCCGGTGGCGGGACTCGAACCTGCCGCCAACAACGCAGCACCAAGCACCAAGGACCAGGAACGATGCAACGGACGCCAGCCAGCATGGGAACGGACCAGACGAGATGAGCACCCGCGGGTAGACGAGAACGCCAGCAGGCAAGACGAGGGTTCTTCTCTTTCTCCTTCTTCGGCTCGCCACCCACTCTTATCCTTCCCCTCCCCGACGGGTCGAGAAAACCACTCTGAGGGACCCGCCTCCGGATTGGACGAGAGGCGAACATCCCATCTGGCTGGGCGGGGCCACCCCTGAGGTGGTCAGCCTCCTGATTGGACGAGGAATCTCCGGGGGGGTGTGTGTCGAGGCTTCTCGGAGGCCCACCCCCCGAAGAGGCTCCATAGTAGCTTTCGGCACGCTGGCCTCCCATTGGCTTGGGCGCGCGTGCGATGCTCGCCCTTCGCTCATTGGCTGGAGGAAACATTCCATGCCCTTCCTCAGGGCGGAGCCTTGATCTGAGGCGATGGAGGCTCCGCCCACGCCTTCAGCCAAAAACATGTGGGCAATGGCAACTGGTTGAGTGAGAGACGGTGCCTTGTTGCATTAGATGTATAAAACCTGACTATAGAATAACTCACAGCGCACACACGAAATTCCCATTAGACATAGGGATGGATTGTAACTACTAGCGCATGCCCGTACATGCAAAAAAAAAAAAAAAAAAAATTTCAAACCTTGGGATTAATTAATAATTTGAACAATCAATTCAAACCTTGGGAAACAGCTGAAATGGATAAAGAACAATATCAAACCTTGAAAAGGCACATACTCAGATCTCCAGCATCAATTGTGACATCATATCAAATGAAGAAGAAGAATTGTGACGTCAGTCGTGACATCATAGCACAGTGTCCTGTCATTGGTTTGGTAAATAAATGGCCATCACTTGGGAACCACTTGTCCGACTAATATCAAACCTTGAAAAGGCACATCCACAGGTCTCCAGCAATATACCTGGCAAGTTTCAATTAGATTGGACCAGTGGTTGTCGAGAAACAGCGGGGACACACACACACACACACACACACACACACACACACACACACACACACACACACACACACACACACACACACACACACACACACACACACACACACACACACACACACACACACACAAATAACTAAGCTTTGGGACTGCTGTCCGTGTGCAAATGGCTTTCAGATTCGAAACAGTATCTCTTCTATGAGCCTCGACTTTCAATTTCAAAAAAAACTAAATAAATAAAGTAACTTCCGCTTCTGTCATAACGATATGAACGTTCACACAAAACTGTGACGACTATGACAATACGACACAGTATTATATACAATTCAAACACACCTGAAGGGTCACCATGACGATCTTGAGAATCTGGACGCCCAGTTTCCACGGCTTGCGGCCTCTTGCTCGGAATTTTTCACACGGGCTCATGAAAAAAAACCGCAACTTGCTCCGCATTTCGCTCTCCTCTGTCCACGAGTTAATGGAGGGAGAACTTCCATCGAGGAGTGAACAGTCCTCTTGATTCTCCACTTCGCCAAAAACCACACAGCCAGCAGCATCTAAAACACGAGAAAAAAAAAAACCGCTCAAGTGGAAGATGATCGAACATACTGAAGAACGAGTCGAAAGATACGTGTCGAACACAAACACACCCCTGAACAGTCTACATTGAACGGTCATAAACTGCCACAGAGAACAGGAAGAAAATCGAAATGTCTTCATATCCCGCCAGAACACAACAACACAACCAAAGGGCATGAGCCACATAAAACGCCGCCGCCCTTGTTGCTGCTGTTATTATTATACAAGGACGTCGTAATAAAGGCGGCAGCAGCAAAGATAAACTGAGGTAAACACACCGGTACCCGTGTGGGAATCCATTACGATCAGCTGAATATGACGTCAGAGGATGTGGCAACAGCTCGTGCTTTCGATCGCTGAAGCCCCGCCCCTTTTCTTCTTCCTCCTCCTTTGTTCCTTCAGCCAATCAAATCACCTCGCTTCATCTTATTTGATATAATCTATATCATATATCTCTCTCTTTCCCTCTCTCTCTCTCTCTCTCTCTCTCTCTCTCTCTCTCTCTCTCTCTCTCTCTCTCTCTCTCTCTCTCTCTCTCTCTCTCTCTCTCTCTCTCTTTCCCTCTCTCTCTCTCTCTCTCTGATATATCATACTCTTCGCAGAGCATCGGTGCCGCCGAAGCAGCTTCCTGAGCGAGGGTTGCACTGGGTGGTTTGCCATTGCCTTCCCAGGAGTAGTTGGGGGGCAGGAAATTGTAATTTGTTCATGATAACTCGCCCACTCTTCACGAAGGACACCGTGCGATCTATAACGTCCACCAGCTAATATCGACAGATCGGACGCCAAGTTTAACGTCCATCCGAGGGACCCTACCCTACCTGTGAAACACCGGGATGACGGGTTATAGCCGTGTCAGGATTCGAACCCAGGCTAGAAGGCCGAGCGGCGAGTGTGCATGCCCCGAGAATTACTTGTACTGACGAATACAGAACCGAATAGATCCACAGATCTCTATAAAAGGGGCTGTACACAAAATACGTGATGTTTTGGGGGGTGTTTCCCGGAGTGTCAGAGTGGCGTGGGCGTGGCTGTGGGAGTGCGCGTGGCTGTAGGAGTGGGCGTGGCTGCAGGAGTGGGCGTGGCTGCAGGAGTGGGCGTGGGCGTGGCTGTGGGAGTGGGCGTGGCGTGGTGTGGGGGAGGAGCGTCAGAACTAGTCACGTGACACATTCTTCATCTTCACGGACATGTCTGGGATTTCCCTTCACCACAACCGGACGTGTCAATTGAGAACATCTTTTCTTTTGGTTGAATTAGTGCAAAAATGGCGGAGGTGCTGTTTAAATCATTAATTCGAAGCGACGTGAGCGCATTTCGGATTCCTCGGCCTGCTCGTGGGCTTTCCGGCACAGGGACCTCGCTATCGCAATTGCGATGCTTCCTGGTTTCTGGAGCATCCTGGTTTTGCCTGTATTACTTGAGAGAAACCATGTTCTATTTCCAGACTTCGCCCTTTCCAGCTCTTGTGTTGCTTCTGATCCGCGTTGTTGTTGTAGAAAATCTGAAAACACTGTGGAGGAACACTCAAACTTAGGGTCAATACCCCTGGGCGCTCACCTGGAAGCGGCTGGATAAGATAACCAGGGAACCGCTAGAAGGCAGGAATGACCCACAAAATATATAATGGAGAAGAAAGTAAATACCTGTGGATTTATTTTTCAACGCAGTGAACAAACTTTGGTTCATCATGGGTGATAAAAGTAGTGGTCAAGTTTCATCGGAATTGTGTGTGTGGTTTTGGAGAAGAAAGTGAATACATATTTTGGGGGGCAACCCCAGAGAACCCCTCATACCCCAATTTTTGTAATGTCGTGAACAAACTTTGGTACATCATGGGTGATAAAAGTTGTGGTCAAGTAACATTGGAATTGTGTGTGTGGTTTTGGAGAAGAAAGTGAATACATATTTTGGGGGGCAACCCCATATAACCCCTTATACCCCAATGTTTGTAATGTCGTGAACAAACTTTGGTACATCATGGGTGATAAAAGTTGTGGTCAAGTAACATCGGAATTGTGTGTGTGGTTTTGGAGAAGAAAGTGAATACATATTTTGGGGGGCAACCCCATATAACCCCTTATACCCCAATTTTTGTAATGTTGTGAACAAACTTTGGTACATCATGGGTGATAAAAGTTGTGGTCAAGTAACATCGGAATTGTGTGTGTGGTTTTGGAGAAGAAAGTGAATACATATTTTGGGGGGCAACCCCAGAGAACCCCTTATACCCCAATGTTTGTAATGTCGTGAACAAACTTTGGTACATCATGGGTGATAAAAGTTGTGGTCAAGTAACATCGGAATTGTGTGTGTGGTTTTGGAGAAGAAAGTGAATACATATTTTGGGGGGCAACCCCATATAACCCCTTATACCCCAATGTTTGTAATGTCGTGAACAAACTTTGGTACATCATGGGTGATAAAAGTTGTGGTCAAGTAACATCGGAATTGTGTGTGTGGTTTTGGAGAAGAAAGTGAATACATATTTTGGGGGCAACCCCAGAGAACCCCTTACACCCCAATTTTTGTAATGTCGTGAACAAACTTTGGTACTTCACGGGTGATAAAAGTTGTAAACAAGTTTCATCGGAATTGTGTGTCGTTTATGAGAAGAAAGCAAATACCTCTTAAGGTTGGGGCAACCACCACCCACCCCCTGTAAACTCCCTCCGTAGATGCCCTCAGACCCCGATTGTTTTAATGCTGTGAACAAACGTTGCTCCATCATAGGTGATGAATGTTGAGGTCAAGCTTCATCAGAATTGCATATGTAGTTTCTGGGAAGAAAGAAAATACCTATTTTTTAATTATAGAGCAAACACACAGAAATGCACAACAAGGGGAGCAGGAGACAAGAGGGGTGGGAGAGGGAAGGATATTAACAGTGGGAAACACAGACATGAGGAGATCTGTGGAAGGCAGAGGGATAGGGTGGGGAACATGGGGGTAAACAAGATGGACATTACAGGGACTTTCAGGAAGGAAAGCAGAGAATTTGAAGGAGGTGGGATTTGGGGTAGATTAACGGGGGTAGAAAAGATCGTGGTTTTGGATGGGGGAAGAGAAGAGATGGTGGTGAACAGCTGTTTTGAAGACCTGGAGGGAAGAATGGGATTAAACAGAGTGGGAGTTTGTTCCAGAGGCGGGAAAAAATAGGAATGAAAGAATGAAGGTGAGTAGTGATTCGTGATTTTGGTGGTTTTACTAGAAGGGGTTGCTGGTAGACCTTGAGCGCCCTGCGGAAATAAGGTAGGGGGGGGACAGATAGAGCAAGGGGGCGAGACCAGAGAGGAGATGGTAGAAGACAGAAATACCACCGACCTGCCTGCGGTGAGAGAGTGAGAGATCCAAAAACTCAACCTCATCGCAGGAGATACCAATGATCCTAAATGCCTTCGTTTCCATGGCGTGAAGCCAATAAAGGTGAGAGGCAGGAGCACCAGCCCAGAGGGGAGAACAGCACTGCATCAGGCTGTGGATGAAAGCTTTGTATGTGGTCAGGAGTTCAGGTGGGCCGAGGAAGGACTTTGGACGACAGAGGATTCCCAGTTGGCGACTGGCTTTGGAGGCCAACTTCGAAATGTGGCTTTCCCAGGAAAGATCATGGCAGATAGTGAGACCCAGAAGTTTTAATGAAAGGACTTCTTCCAGAGGATGTTTAAAAAAATTTTTAAACCAATGTCACCAGCTGTTGGACGACTCGGGCCGAGTCTGGGATAGGGAAAGGGGTAGTGTAACGGATTTTAGAATCCGGTCTGATGAATGCATCCACACATCCAGGTCCTCAGACAGTTATTTCCTCAAATGCATGTTCAGATTATCCCCATCCCCATGTCTCATGGGATCTGAAATGTGATGCGTTGAGAAGGGTAAAGGATAGATCCCCTCTCTTATGGGAAGCTTTTTTCTTTACGACAGACATGTTTACTCACATTCCTTTCACGAGCTCTGAAGCCCGCCCTCATTTTTCCTCAGCAACATTCTTTCACGAGCTCTGAAGCCCGCCCTCATTTTTCCTCAGCAACATTCTTTCACGAGCTCTGAAGCCCGCCCTCATTTTTCCTCAGCAACATTCTTTCACGAGCTCTGAAGCCCGCCCTCATTTTTCCTCAGCAACATTCTTTCACGAGCTCTGAAGCCCGCCCTCATTTTTCCTCAGCAACATTCTTTCACGAGCTCTGAAGCCCGCCCTCATTTTTCCTCAGCAACATTCTTTCACGAGCTCTGAAGCCCGCCCTCATTTTTCCTCAGCAACATTCTTTCACGAGCTCTGAAGCCCGCCCCCATTCTTCCTCAGCGGAAATCTTTCGTGAGCTCCGACGCCCGCCTTTTCTGAGAGGGCACGGGTCGTCATGGTAACCGTGCCCCAATGGGGCGGGTGAGTTTGGGGCGGACGGCACCCCGTGGAGACGGCCCAGGGATATAAGAACAAGCGAGAGGTACGTTCAGAATAGAAAAAGTCTGACCAGAGAAAAAGTCCGAGGAGAAAAAGTCCGAGGAGAAAAAGTGAGGAGAGAAAGGAGGGGAAAAAAGGGTTCTGAAGAGAAAAGCGAAAGGAGAGAGGAAAAAGTAAAGGGTGAGAGAAGCGACCAAGAAGCGGGTGTCTGACCAGCGCCGACGAGACAATTGGCCCTTCCCAGTGCTTCGGCAAGCGAGCGTGTGGTGCACGTGTGGGTGTGAGCAGCGCCGCCAACAAGTGAGGCACGGGTCGATCACCAACAACACCACGGTCTAAACCCGCGACGGACAATCTCGGTGCCCTCCAGACTTCGACTGGTGTTCAAGCTGCCCCGCGAGAGGGTGCACGGCAAAGCTGGTTGCAGGCGACGGACGTGACATGCACGCACGCATTTTCAGGACGTTTTCGCTTCATGGACGACTTTCTGGTGAGGGAGACGATTCCCCCCTCCCCTCCCCTGAATGATCTGCTGGGTACCCTCGTCTGTGTTTCGCTGTAAGTAAGTCAACCCCCGATAAGCATCTGCTCTTTGTCTCTTTCCTGGCATTTTGATTGATTTTGCTTCGAAATTCATTCTTTATTTACATCAGCAAATTAAAAGCTCTTTTTATTTATTTATTATCTTGCCAAAACGAAGTTTTTGCAAGATATGTTAGTCAGCTTGTATGTTTTATTTTATATTATTTTATTTTTTTTGTTTGTCTGTAATCACGTATAAAAAATTCTGCAGAGCACAGTTATCATTGGAAATTTTTGTAACTTCGCATATCAGAGGCCTATAGAGGTCCCTTTCAGCGCATAAAATTTTGAAGGTCAAGGTCAAGGTCACTTTGTCGCAAATCAGGGGAGTCGAAGAAACCCTTATTTTTTGAATAATTTTGATCGGATCGTCTTCAAACTTCATGGGAATATAGTTCATGGTCTAGTGTTCAGCTGATTAATTTTTGGTGGCGATTGGCCTTGACCTTCATGGTTAGCGCCTGAGGTCAAACATATTTGACCCAAAGGTCAAATTTTCAAGTTTTAGGAACCATATCGTGTAGTACCTCAAATTGAACACCTCGATGAGTGCTTTCTAGATATGTCAAGCTTGAGACATTATGACGTCATTTGGTGACGTTATGAGGCAAAAGCATATTTTTCATGGTTACTCTTCGAACGATTCTCATCGGAATCTCTCGTAGGCAGATATTCCTCAAGGAGTCGCTCCTGGTGGATAGCAGCTCTGTTCACTTCAGTGTGACCTTAAAGAAGTCACACGTGGTCACCTTTTGGCAAGATACGGGTCACCCTGCAGGTGACATTGGTTTATTTTATTATTTATAAATTATTTGTCGATTTCCAACCAGTCCCTGTTTGTCCTTTCCTTCCATTGGTCTAGCATTGTTCGAACCGAGATAGACTGGGAGGAAATTACCACAGATTTGACCAAAAAATTGTCGGCACACACCAACTGTTAAAACGCTCGGCCGCCCTAATTAAAATCTAATCGAGATAACATTGGTACTTTGCCGAGGGCGTGCTCCCCGCTCAGGTAACCACGTGACCTCCAGTTAAACGGAATAATTCGACAGTGGACACTGGAACTCGTGGTTGACTGGGTGGCGTTTGTGGTTCTAAAACAACCCACCATACCATAACTTTAATTGTGAGCGGTGGCCCCAGGTCCGGCCCAACCGAGGACAACCAGGGGATTAATCCCTCTGAGTAACAAGCTGGTGGGTGTCTCGGTATCCATGACCGCAGCAACAAGAACACACACACACACACACACACACACACACACACACACACACACACACACACACACACACACACACACACACACACACACACACACACACACACACACGCACACACCTCTGATAGTATTGATAACGAGGACGGAACAGCTTATTGGGGAGCACACAGACCCAACAGGGCTGTCTAATGAAAATTCCACATGAAGCAAACCTCACCTTATAATATTATTATTATTATTATTATTATTATTATTATTATTATTATTATTTCTAGTGTGTGCCCGTACGTGCAAAAAAAAAGAAAAAACTTTCAAACAAACACACAGTCTGTTTCTTCGCTCTCGTAAACGACGACTGCATTGGGGCATTGTGTTTATCTATAAATGCGCATAAGAAATCAAGAAATTATTATAATACAGTAAGTCATCACTCTCCGGAAACCCGTACGTTGTAACCCGTAATGGGGAACGTGGCTGAGGATCTCTCCCCAACGGCCACGCCTACGCAGCAACATGTCCTGCCATTGGTTGGTAAATAAATGGCCATAACTTGGGAACCGCTTGTCCGATTAATATCAAACCTTGAAAAGGTACATCCTCAGGTCCCCAGCAATATACCTGGCAAGTTTCAATTAGATCGGACCAGAGGTTGTCGAGAAACAGCGGTCACAGACCCAGAGATTGCTGGAATTATAGATAGATTATAATTAATATTATTACAGTGCTGTAGAAAACCGATTACACCATGACGTCATGCCAGTAAAGCACAAGACGTTTTTCTAGATGACCTGCTCCGCAACTCTCTGTCGGAAATTTCACCCTGAATTATCCACCTGGTGACTCGTCCAGGTAATAACGAATCGCACTCGAAATCTAACGAGCCAATCACGACAAGCACTATTTATCTCTGGTTGATGAACAGTTTTTAAAACCGATTGATTTGCTTCAATTCCACGAGTTAATTCAGCGAAAAAGGACGACATGGGAAAGTACTGATGAAGGATATAATTAGTTTCCACTAACAAAATGATTCAAGCGCACGAACTTATCTATTGAAACTATTTAACAAGTATTAAATAAGTATTAAATCACGACAACGACGCTTCACGATGTTTTACTGGAATTGGCGTGACTCATTTGGGGTTTCAACTTTTGAAGAACAAGTTGCCTCCGGGGCTGCGGTCTTCGGTTTTCGAACGGAGTACAATGCGTGTATCTGCCTCCAGGGCGTTTGTTTCGTGAAGGATCTTCCCCCCGGGTGCCGGGGTGGCCGGACGGCCGAAGCAGGCGCTTTGGCGCCGCTTTTTGGCATCAAAACAACGGGCGCGTGAAAATAAATTTTTATGTGTAACAAGTGCATGAAACTAAGGAAAAAAATATCTTGGAACTGTCCATTGAAATTAGTGTGGAAATTTCCGTGGCAAATGCACAGCAGTTGTTGGTGCACTCCAGATTTACGGTGCACCTACTTCGCAGGGCAGAACGAGTCGAGTGCCGGTGTTTGAGGCGCTTCTCCAGCACGTCGAGGCCGCGATTTGCTGCTCCCTCCGAATCGTCATGGCAAGTGTTGTATCTCCTTTTTAATGCGGATCTTTCCAAGGATTGGATGAAGGACGATGTGAGGAGCGTTAGGGATCGTTGATTGGAGGGGTGATGCAGGTGATTTTTTTTTGGAGTTGGAAGTGAAACGTGAGGGAGATGATGCTGTAAGGGAAGTGGAGGGTCGTCGTGATGCAGTGGTGGAGAACGTGATGTAGGAGATGGAGAATGCTGGTGGGTGAGGATAATGAGATAATGCCGGAAGTGGAGGATGACGTTGATGAGATGTCGCAGGTTGAAGGTATTGGTGGAGGTGATGAGTTGATGCAGCAGATGGAGGGTGAATAGGCAGCGTAGTTGCGATGGGGTAGCGGGGCCGCAGTTGGACGCAACAAGGAATGAACGATCAGGAAAAGAGGAGGGGAGGAAATGCAGCAATCTGCAGGTAAGGAGGTTGCGGTTTGGTATGGTTAATGGGGTGAGGTGACAAGGTGAGTAGGCATCGTTGACGAGATGATGTGGAGGTGGAGGTAAAGAGGTGAAAGGGGAGGGGGTGTTGGAGGATGAAGGTGACTTGTTGAAGCGGGATGTGGAGCACGAAGCTGACAAGGTAATTCTGGAGGTGCGGCAGAGCGGGCGATGAGGATGACGTGGGATTTGTTTGCGCAAAATGACTCGTTGATGTTCTAGGTAACGAGGCTGGTTGTGAAGAGGTGATGCTGCAAATGATTGTTGACATGATAAGTGAATTTTTTTCCCGTCCTCCCCATGGTTGTAGGAGGAGGGGACAGCATACTCGTTGGTGGACATCTGCCTGGACTATTTGTGTACCAACTTGGAGTTATACTGCTGGATGGGATTGGATGGCTCTCTTACTTTAGTCGACCCTCCTATATTTCCTCAAGAGCTTGCAGAGCGACTCCTGCAGAAACTTGCCCTTGCAGGTGCCTTGGATGCAAAAAAAGTCGATACGTACACTGGTTAAGATTCATCCTTTGTGAAATGAAGCCATTTGACTTAATCGTGTACAGCTGCACTTCTGACATCACCTTCACTTATGACAGAAGACCATGAGTCGGTTGTTTGATTAGGTTGAAATTTTAAACTTGCCCTTTTAAGTTGTCTTAGAATTAACTTCAACATTTATGCAAAAGCAGTCAGGTGAACTACCAATAGCTGAGAGAGTCGATCGAGGTGGCAAGGAAGGGCTTTTAGAGCAGTTGCAGGTCGGAGTGGAGGAAGTTAAACAAGCGAAGGCAAAGCTCTGGGACCAGATAATGTGCATTGAAGAGTATTGAGGGAGGTGGCAGAGCAGATGAGCGAGACATTGACCAATATCTTTAAACAGCTGATTGGAGTGAGGACACGTGCCGGAGGATTGGAGAGCAGCAAATGTAACACCGCTATTTCCGAAAGGATCCAGAGAAGAATTAGAGATCGATACACCTGTTAGTTTAACTTCATTTCTTGTTGGAGACATTAATTCGGCATCAGATGGGGAACTATTTCGATAAATTTAAACTAATTAAAGGGAGTCAACTGTTTATTTATTAAATTCCATGTCGAGGCTCGTGTAAGAGCGAATGCACAGAAACGTATAACGAGGCTGGAGACAAGAGGGGCGGGAGAGGGAAGCACAAAATAGTGGGGAACAGATACAATAGTTCTGTGGGAGTGGGATGGGGTAGGGTACATGGGGTAAAAAAAGATGGTACTATAGGGACTTTCAGGAAGAAAAACAGGGAATTTAAAGGAGATGTGTTTGGGGTGGATTAACGGGGGTAGAAAAGATCGTGGTTTTGGATGGGGGAAGATATGAGATGGTGGTGAACAGTTGTTTTGAAGACCTGGAGGGAGGAGTGGGATTGAAGAGAGTGTTGGAGTTTGTTCCAGAGGTGGAAAAAATTGGAATGAAAGAGTGAAGGTGAGCAGTGATTCTTGATTTTGGCAGTTTCAGCAGAAGGGGATTTTTAGCAGACCTTGAGCGCCTTGCAGAAACGTGGGGGGGGGGGGGGCAAAGCCAGAGAGGAAACGGTAGAAGATAGACTATTGACCTGCCTCTGGTGAGGGAGTGAGATACTCAAAGACTCATCTTCATCGAGGGAGATACTAATGATCCTAAATGCCTTGGTTTCCACAGCGTGAAGTCGAGCTAGGTGTGAGGCAAGAGCACCACTCCAGATGGGAGAGCAGTACTCCATCAAACTGCGGATGAAAGCTTTGCAAGTGGATAGAAGCTGAGGTCTGCCAAGGAAGGACTTTGCACGATGTAAAATGCCCAGTCAGCGACTGGCTTTGGTGGCCAGCTTTGAGATGTGGTTTTCCCAGGAAAGATCGTGGCAGATAGTGAGACTAAAAAGCTTGAATGAAAGGACTTCTTTTAGGGGATTATTCTGAAAGGAGGTTGGGGGGGGGGTTCCAGATGGTCCTTTCAGAGGGACATACGTTGTGAGATTTTTCAGGATTGAAAGACATATTCCAAGTGTTTGTCCAGCTTGTGATTTTTATCCAGGTCTGCAGAGAGGATGCTGCCTGCTGAGCAGATGGATGAGAGATGGTATAGCAGAGGGTGGAGTCATCAGCAAAGAGAGAAAGAGGATTTTCCAGAGAGTCAGAGACAGGCCCTCTGAACAAACGGACGCCAACGTTGTCAGACGGAATGAAAACCCGTCATTCTTGTGACAAAAACAGCTAAAATTGATGAAAAGGCGGCCGAAATTGAAACCCACAGTAATTATGGTCGCAACAGCAGATATAATGGAAACCAACATGTTTATTCTACACACAAGAATGGTCGTGACGGAAACAAGAACGGACAATCCCAAAATAGATTGGTGGGGAACGGAAGCAAGATTGGTTATTTCCATCGCGAAACGTCTGAGAGCGAAACAAAAGCGGTTCATTCCGGTTACTGTAGTGCGAACAAGATGGCGGATGCAGTAGAACGACCTGTTACGGTATGTAAATTTTTATTGCTTTTGCCTCGAGCATAAATGTAATATAGATAATATATAGTGGGTAGTACCTGATGTAGTTTTAACAATTTATTAAACCAAATTTTGTTGTGATGATAATGTTTGGTTTGCCTGTATTTCGAGCCCCCGAGTGTAGGATCGCTAGTTGTGTATGCCCAGTTCAACATAGGGGATCGTGTATGGGATCTTTTTACAGTTTTTACTTCATATTAACTTTGTGATTTTATTGGAATTTGCAATTTATTATTACTATCAAATTTTACCTCTTGCAAATATAAACGATCAATCGTCACTGATCGCTGCAGCATGGGGGCACGAATTACACGAAATGTCAGCCACACATTAAGTCAAGAGGGCGCATTTATCGCTGCTTGTATAATATCCCGTACCACAAACGGGTTTTCATTAACAGACATGATATATTCAAGGCAGACTACGTTAAAGTTAACTTACCATAACTACAAGAACTTTTCAAGCCGCCACGTTTCCCACGTTCTGGTAACCGGAATGAATCGCTTTCGCTTCGGTCTCCGCCGTTTCGCGATGGAAATAACCAATCTTGCTTCCGTTCCCCACCGTTCTATTTCGGGATTGACCGTTCTTGTGTCCGTCACGACCGTTCTTGCGTGTAGAATAAACGTGTTAGTTTTGGTTTTATTTGCTATTGCGACCGTAATTACTGTGTTGGTTTCAATTTCGGCCGCTTTTTCATCAATTTTAGCTATTTTTGTAACAAGAATGATGGGTTTTCATTCCGTCTGACAACGTTGGCGTCCGTTTGTTTGGGGGGGCCTGAGAGAAATCATTAATGAAAACCAGAAAAAGCACAGGGCGAAGAACACTACCTTGAGGAACTCCAGCCTGGACGACAAGAGAAGACGAGAGAATTCCATGAAGTCACGCTTTGACTGTGACAGGAGAGGAAGTCCACGAGCCATGGGTGGAGATTGCCTTGGACACCATAAGAAGAGAGTTTGGTGAGCAGTGCACAATGCCAGACATGGATAGTGAAAGCTCGTGATATGCCAAGGGATATGGCTCTGATCTCATGTTTGGCATTTTCGACCTCCATCCATTGTTGGGAAAGCAGAAGCTGCATATTCAGGGTAGAGTGACTTGGTCTGAATCCATATTGATGGTCAGAAATCAAGCCATTGGAGAAGAGGAAGGATTTGATGTCAGAAACAATGATGGATTCCATGACCTTGCTGATCATTGGGATCAGACTGATTGGTCTGTAGTTGCAGGGATCAGTTTTTGCACCTTTTTTATGCAGGGCAGTAATGTTTGCTGATTTCCAAGCAGATGGCAGATCTTGAGAAAATGAGAGGGTGAATAAAACAGAGGGTGAGCAAGAGCAGCAAAGCAGGTTTTTAGAACACGAGGGTTGATGCTGTCTCGACCGGTTGCAGAATCTAAGTTGAGGTTTGATAGAAAGTTCTTGGCAGGAGACCTTAGCAGGAGAAAAGGATACAGAGTCTAGGAACAGCTGGGTATGACAGGGTAAGGTGGTTACAGAAAGTGATGGGTTTGGGACACAAGATTTAGAAGCAAACACAGAGTTTGGGAATTCAGCCTTTTCGCATGCAGTCAGCTATGCAGCCATTTGAGGTAAGGGAGGGGATGGAGGGGTAACATACACCAGAGACAGATTTAACTAGACCACCAGGATTTGGAGGAGGGAGACAGGTTTGAGAGTTCAGACTTGAGATGAGAAATGTTTCCTGGTGGCTCTCCTGAGGGTAGACACACATGAGCTTTGTGGAAGTAACTGAGATTGCCTTCAGTTGGATTTGCCTTCCGTGAGGCGAAGGCAAGTTGTTTCAGGACAACTGCCTTGTCACAAGCTTTGGTGTACCATGGGTGGGACGAAGGGTAGGCCAACTGAAGACGAGTTGGGATAAATCTGTGCATGAGAGAGAGCAAATTTATTTGAAAAGATTCCCAGGATGAATTGATGAGTCAATGAGCGTAGAAATCTGAGACCAGCCTAGAAGTTTGATGGGTGCTTGATGACCCTGCCAGTAGGCCTGAGTGAAATTCCCGACTCGTCGGTGCTGAGGTGGTTCTCTAATAACAGCCAGAGAGATGACAGCTTTAACAAATATATGGTCAGAAGAACTGATTGGAGCAGAAGAACAACAGTTTTGAAGGAGCAGGAGTTAGAGACATTGAAGGAAGGGTAAACAATATCGTACCGGGTCATGGTGGAATGAAGTTGGTTGTGGTACACCAAGGAGCAAATTATATTATGAAAGTTTACTCAGAGGTTTTGAAAAATAGATACAGGAAATTAGAAAGTATGAGCAGAGTGATAGATGTCAACCAATGGCTGGAAGAATGGTGTTGGGAGGAAGGTTTTACATTTACGAAGCAGTGGGAATCATTTACGGGACAAAGGGAGTGTTTCCGGAATGATGGCCAGATGTTAACTGGAAAGGGAGCAGCAAGGTTTGCAGTGGGAATTGAGGAAGGAATTCAGGCTTTTTTAGGTCAGCGAAGGGTCTTGAAGTTATTAAGGAAGGAAGAGATGGTGTAATTGTGATGAGTAAGGCCAAGCAAGAAAACAGAATTTCAGTAAAGGAAAAATTAAACATATTCTTTACCAATGCCAGGAGTTTAAATAATAAGATGGAAGAGCTTGAAGCCAAAGTAGATAGCGAAGAGTACGATATAGTTGCAGTGAGTGAGACATGGTTTAAGGAGGAGAGTAACTGGAGGACAGGATTAGAAGGCTCCAAGGTGTATCGGTGTGATTGGAAGGAGAGAATAGGAGGAGGAGGAGAAGCAATCTAGGTAAAGGACAGCATTGCATCAAGAGAAGGGGGTGACATTAAGGAGGGAATTCATGTTGAGGATTATGTGTGGGTAGAGATTAGAGATTGTAAAAACAGTAAGATACTGGAAGGATGCTTTTGTAAGGCTCTGAGTGTAAAGGAAGAGGAAGAAGGAGGAGTAAATGAAGAATTCAAAAGGGCATGTGGTCAAGGAAGAGGATTGATTATGGGGGATTTTAACTTGCCAGGAACAGGGAAAGGGCAGAGCAGATGAGGATTTCCTAGTTTTAGTCCAGGATTGCTTTTTAACCCATTTTGTAGATAAGCCCACGAGGGAGAGTGCAGTGTTGGACCTCCTTTTAAGTAACGATCGCAATAATGTGGAGGAAGTGTAGGTAGGGGAGCATTTAGGAACAAGTGACCATAACATTGTATGTGCAACGACTCTGTTAAGGGTTAGAGTTCAGGATAGTTGGGTAAGGCTATTTGATTTCAGGAAGGGAAACCTTGAGGGTATGAGGATATAGTTGGGTGATGTAGATTGGGAGACTCTAACAACAGGACAATCAGCATCAGAGAAATGGAAAACTTTCAAGGAGCAAATGTGCAGAGTGCAGAGTAAGTACATTCCAATCAGGTATAAAACTAGAAGTAGGAAGAGACCAGGGTGGTTGAGCAGTGAGATAAGGAACGCTATTAAGGAGAAGCAAAAGGCATGTATTGGGTTTAAAATAACAGGACTGGAGTTAGATTTATATCACTATCGAAGTAAACAGAGGCAAGTGAGGAAAATAACTCGGCAAGTCAAAAGAGAGTATGAGAAGGACATGGCTAAGAATATTAAACATAATAGCAAGGTTTTGTTTAAGTATATCAGGTGAAAATAACAGATTAGGACCAGTGTGGGCCCATTGAGGAATAGCATTGGGAGAGTGGTTAGTGATGAAAGTGAGATGGCAGGCTGATTAAACAGGTATTTTTCTTCAACTTTTACACAGGAATGCAGTTAAGAGAATTGCCAGTAGCTGAGAGTATTTATCAAGGAGGTGATGAAGGGCTTTTACAGAAGATCCAGGTTGGTGTGGAAGAAGTAAAGGAACAGCAAGGAAATCTAAGAGTAGATATGGCTCCGGGTCCAAATAATATGCAACTGAGAGTATTGATGGAGGTGGCTGAGCAGCTAACCGAGATGTGAATGTATATTTTCAAAAGCTCAGTGGAGTTAGGATAGGTACCAGAGGATTGGAGAGTAGCAAATGTAACACCACTATTTAAGAAAGGATCCAGAGAAGAATTGGGAAACAATAGACCTGTTAGTTTGACTTCAGTTGTGGGGAAGGTATTGGAGATGGTAATTAAGGACTGGATGAGGAACCATTTAAACAAATACAAACTAATTAAAGGTAGTCAGCATGGGTTTACCAAAGGTAGTTCCTGTTTAACAAATCTTTTAGAGTTCCATGAAGCAGTGTCTGATTGGGTGGATGAGGGAAAGGCAGTGGATATAGTATATCTAGACTTTAAGAAGGCATTTGATGAGGTACCACATCGTAGGTTGTTAGCCAAAGTGAGGGCTTGTGGAGTGGCTGGTCAGGTAGTTAATTGGATTGCAAACTGGCTTTGTGATAGGAAGCAAAGAGTGGTTGTGAGCGGGAGAATGTCTTGCTAGGAGGATGTAAGTAGTGGGGTACCTCAGGGATCAGTACTCGGACCATTACTATTCATTTGGAGAGTGGGGTGAAGAGTAAGCTATCCAAATTTGCAGATGACACTAAACTTGGAGGTGAGGTGGATATCAGAGGTGGTGGTGATCAGATTCAGGAAAGTATTGAAACTTGCATATATTGGGCAAAACATTGGCAGATGGAATTTAACCTGAGCAAGTGTAAGGTGTTGGGGATGGGAAAGAACAATGAAAATAGAGATTACAGGATGCAAGGGGTAATTTTGGAGCATGTCACACAGGAGAAGGATCGAGGGGTGGTAATAGATATGGGAGGTAAGCAGGCAGCACAGTGCTAGGCAGCTATAGGTAAAACAAATAGGGTTTTAGGTTGTATTTGGAGGAGGATCATTTATAAATCACAAGAGGTGGTGTTAATATTGTCCAGGAATTTAGTGAGGGCCACATCTAGAATATTGTATGCAATTTTTGTCACCACAACTCAGGAAGGACATAGATGCTATGGAGAGGGTTTCGCGCAGGGCTACTAGATTGATTCCGGGCCTCGCTAGACTCAACTATGAGAAGCGGCCGAAGGAGACGGGGCTTTATTCACTTGAAAGGAGGCGGTTATGAGGAGATATGATAGAGATGTTTAACATCATGAAAGGTATATATAAAATAAGTGCAGATTAATTATTCAACAGAGTAGACAGTGATAGGACCAGGGGCCATAGCCTGAGAGTAAAGAAGAGGAGAGTTAAGATGGTAGTAAGGCAGGGGTCTTTTACTCAGAGTGTAGTTAATGCATGGAATGGTCTCCCTGGAAAGGTAGTGGCAGCAGAAACGGTAGATAAGTTTAAATTAGAATGAGATGGGTACCTGGAAGTTATGGAGATAGAGGGGTATAGGGATGTTGACAGGACTTTTAGGTAGCTTGAGCATTGATGGGTGATTGTGTGCATGTGTACAGAGTGCTGTTGGTGGGGGTCTCGTCAAGGGGTGTTGTGTGATGGATGTTGTATGTTTTTATGCAAGCCCATGCCCCCTCCCCTGGGTGGAAAAAATATACAAAAAACCTACAAAAAGTACAAAAATAATAACCACTTAATTAAAAAGAAAATTTTGTTTTCTTATTTTGATCTGATGTTGAAAAATTAGTGTGGTGTTGATGTGGCGCAGGCATGATGCGTTGAATGGCCTCCACCTGTGTCTAATTTCCTTTTGTATCTTCGGCTTGGTCTTAATTGTAGATCGTAGTCCCAGAACACAATGAGTCCCAGGTCTTAGTCCAGTCTTAGATGTAATATAATACATCATGATTTTAGATATGTTTATTTCCCTTGTCCTCAATGAGTTGTCCTGCCATACGTCATGCCAACATGTGACCTTGTGTTTTTGGTTGCTTGATAAATTCATGTTGCAGTTCTCGTGCTGCTAGCATGTGAGGTGATACCATTTTGAAGTTTTCACATGGGTGTTTAGGTCTAAAAAGATCCTCTCAGTTGCTGCTAATCACTGTGGCTTTACACACCAAAGAACAACTATTTTTGAAGTTAAGATGTGTGAAGTTTAGTAAACTTCCAGCTTTTAAAATGGATCTGTACTTCATGCAGACCTATTAGTATTTTCATTTGTCCAATGGACAAAATTTCCTGTCTCAGACAGTCGGACTACTATTAAAGGGGAGCCGAAACGCAATTTTTTCTTTCTTTCTGAAAACCATTGAAAATCATTAATCACTGTCTAATTTGAAGCTAAAAAATTGGAATTTTTTTGCCAATCACAGTGTCGAAAAAAGCCCGAGAGTGTCGATTTTCGATTTTGCCAGTGATGTCACATCTTGAAGCCATGTTGATCCAAATGGCAGCTTTACATGGAGAAATAGTGCAAGTCTAGCTTGGATTCCGATACTGATTCCTCCGTCATTAGCAACACTGAAGATTCTCAGTATGTTGAAACTGATCAGTGGGATTTTTAATAAACTACTGGAGACAAAATTAGGAGTAATGGAAATGCCTCCGGTGGGGGGAAGGGGAGGAGGGGTTGGGGTGGGGTGGGGGGAATTGTGGAGCCGTATAATGTAGAACCTTGTGCGAGAGATTTGGAGATAGAAGGCGGAAGTGTTCGTGGACATAAACACTGGTCTATGTTCACTACAGATTGGTAGGTTTTGTTTTATTGTTCAATTGCCGGTTTATATGGGATTTGTATTAATTGATAAATTGGTTATATTACTCGAGCAGGAATACCTGTCATCGCCCGACAGCCCGGACACTGCAAACAAAATGGGCGATGAGTGCTTTGCCCCACCATCGCAGGCTAACCGGGTCTCTTGTATGTTATGGGATTATCCCGTTTCATGCTTGCTTTGAATCCGCATTCTCAACCGTCACTAAAGGCCCGGTCACACCTTGACGTTTTAGCCAGCGATGGCAACGTATTAAAATTTATGTAAAACGCTGGCTTACGTTGAACTTTTGATGTTTTTTTTTTAAAGATTCAGACGTATTCATAGCGACTTGGTCTTATGTATAACGCATTGGTAACGGACACAGAACGTTTCGTTGTGTTATAGATAACTTATACCAACGAATGCTGAACCTGTTGTCGGCCAACACAACCGATGCCCAACGATAGTCTAACTTAGGCATAGCGCGTTGCACGCATCGCCGACGATGTCGTGACGTAGCCTATTAAAAGGCTGACGCACAACGATTCGAATCATAACTGCCGTAGAAATGGAAGTGTCAACATCGCGGTCACACCTTGGCGATCTTGCCAGCGTATGCCGACCTAAGAAAAATGTGTAAAACGTTGGGGCACGTCAAATACGGGATGAGTAAGTTTGGTATACGTGAGTAGAACGCTAAAGTACGCTATCATAGGTCGTAGTAAGTAGAGTACGTCAAGAAATTTTAAACATGTTCAAAATTTTACGACGTACTCGGCGTATGACACACGTTCCGCATGCGATGGGGATAAGTTTTACACACGATATGTGGACGCTTACACACGTCCACAAAGGCTACTTATAAGCTACTCATAAGTCGAAACACGTCGCGGTAATGTCTTTTTTACGCGAAACTTATTTCTAACTTATGTTTGACGTGCTTTGAACCAATTCTTTACGTTGTCCCAACACACATCGACGTATGTAGACGTATTCCAATGACGTCTTCCGGTCGACAAAAAAAATAAATGAACGTGTTTCTAGCTTACAACTGCCATATAAAGACGTGTTCCCAGCGGTTTTGGGAATTGGTATATAAAAATGCTGCTCATAAAAGGGGAACCCAACAGTGTTTTCCAGTCCTTTTTGAGTCGATGTCCATGTCAGCAGTAACAGTATCAGTATCAGTATCAGTATTCGTATTAGTATTAGTCGTAGTTTGTTCATGTTGGCAGTAGTAGGTGAGTGTGAGGGGGAGGGTGTGGGTTATGATGGATCGTCCTTGCGTCCGCGTGTCCACGGGTAGGAGACATCTTTTCACCATTGTTCGAAGTTCTTCGCGGCTAATTTTTTATGGGGCTTTTTCAACAATGAGCTATAGCTTGTTTTTACGATTTCGGTCTATTCATAACGGGTTGGACAAATGCACAATGAACTAATAATGTGCATAGAGCGCTTTGATTACTTAAAAATACGATATAACAACGAATAATTATCGTGAAGCCGGCGTTCACAAACTATGCCCAACGATAGCCTAACTTATCCATATCGTGCGGCAGTTTATCTTTGCCGGTGACGTAGGGTTTGCTATTCATAGGCTGCCACTCAACGATTTAAATGGCTGCATCTCCACTATTGAAAGTAGACGCTTGCGCTCAACAATTGGATTTTTTTACACTCAACGACTTTTAAACGGTACCACTCAGCTATTTTCATTGTTTACAATGAATGAGTTAAATTGCTGTCGCTCGCCTTTGTTTTTTGGCGCTGGGGTTTGGAAATTTGAAGTGTTTCATCTGAACGTGTTAAAACGTTCAAACTCGACTATTTTAAATAGACGCTGCCGATGGACAATTGGAATCATAGCCAAGCTAGACATCGAAGTGTGAACATCCTCGTCATGCCGAAGAAAAGTTTGAAGAATGCTGCAAATAAGTGTCCTGGCCGTGGCCGTGGACGCTGACGCAAGGACGATCCATTATACCGACGTCTTTCAGCCTATGAGTAACTTAAAAGTAACGTCTGTCGATGTGTGGCAACGATCGTGTAACGTGCCAACAACACGTTAATTATAGGTTAGAAATAAGTTTCGGGTACGCTAAACATTACCTCGGCGTGTCTCAACTTATGATTAACTTACAAGTAGCATGTGTTGACGTCTGTCAACGATCGCAGACCGTGCATACAACTTGTGGCCAGCGTAGCGGAACGTGTGAGTCATACGCCGGCATACGTCGTGAAATTTCAAGCATGAAAAAATTTGAGGACAACCAAAAAGTACAACGTTTAAAGCCAACGTACAACGACGTATGGCAGTGTTTTTCAGCGTGCTCTCAATGTTATCAAAACTTACCCATAACGTATTCAACGTGTGCCAGCGTTTTAGAAAAAAAATTCAAAAATCGGCATACGTTGGCTAAAACGTCAAGGTGTGACCGGGCCTTAATAGGTACTCTCGCTGGTGTTTGTTTTTCAAATGTTTTAGCATATTGGATATATGTGATGACCAAGGTCTATTGAACAAAGTGAGCTTGCAACTTTCGGACTGTCTTCTATAACCTTCCCAAAATAGTTCCAAACTGCACTTCTGGATCTTGTGAACCACATGTTATCAAAACTTTGTCAGTGGATGTTTTGCCTACCCATCCATCAGCAAAACAATCGACACGCTTTACCGGTCAACTCTAAACGCCTTGCTGTTCATTTAAAATAAACACCATTGAGGCGTGTTTAGTTTGCAAGTGACTTGCTTTTGCTGCTATATTGGAAACAGGACGCCCCAGGGGCGTGTTCTTTTTCAATTAATACATTACCAGGCCATGTGTAACCAGAACATGCCCAACAGGGATGAAATGTTTTTTTCTATGAAGTAGGAATCACTCGGAATAGACGTTGATTCCGATTCACCACTTGCCATTCCTTTTAATTCCATGGTTGGAATTGAGTACTTTGTATCTGGCACTTTTTAACAGTCGGAACTGCTGCTAAGGTCAATTCCGCAGTTTAAATTTTGAAATTCACCTCAGGTCAAGAGATTGAAGAGCTTATCGCATGTATGGAAATTAAATAAAGCCATGAACACCGGTGCTCTAGGCGTTTATGAGCGTTGCGATGTATACAGCGATTCGTAGGTATGAAGATCAGGCATTCGATGATATGAGTGAGGAAAGTGGAAAAATAAAACAAAAAATATTTGAGCGCTTTATCGTTAAGAAACCGTTGCGGCCTGTTCCGAGTATCGGCGTTATTGAGCTGGCCAAAATAAGTGGCGAATTAAGACTCTAGCGAGGGCGAGCTAGCTGACCCGAGGGGTTGACCAAGAATGAAGCCCTGATAAAGGATAATTAAAAAAGTCCATAAATTATCTTCAAAAGGAGTGTTTAAATTTACCTAAACACCCAGTTTTCATTCGTGCACTCCGTTGGAGTTCCCCCTCGTATGAATGCAAAGTTTCAGGCTGCTAGGTTTCACAGTTATGGAGGAGACACATACATTGATGTACACACACATTTCATAGTATATATTTATTTTCATTTACAAAAGTAAATAGATGTGCTTAACATTTTTCCTGTGAAATCTTCATGTTTTTGCCACAAAAATAACTCAAAATTCCATCATATCATCTCATTCTCTCTCCGTAGGGCTTCTGACGGACAAGACGGTGAGCATATTCCGAAATTCTCGGTGTCTGCGCCTTCGTCGTGCATGTGTTCGCCGTGCACGTCTCTCTGCCGTGGCATTTCGTCGTGCGCTGGCTGGCCAGCGTCTGGTAGAATTAGATGCACGAAGTGTAAATGCAGACCTAACAGTGGCTGATATGGTTGGAGCGCTTAGTGGTGTGGGTACACCCGACTCGACTACACTGTCACCACCACCACTCGCTGCTGCCTCTGTTGCTGCTTACAATACGGTACTTGTACACTCCTACTCAACCTCTCTTATGAGGTTCTGGTTGTCTCGGCTACTGGTGGTAGCATCATTGACTTGAGATACTTGGCCTTCAATTCTGTTGTTGGTGTTTTCCCCCTCTCTCTACTCTCTACTGTTCCTTTTGTCCTGTTGTGTCTTGATCCATTCAGCATACTAGTACTAGCTCTTCCACAAGCCTCAACTATGTAAATAAAAATAAAAATGCTGAAATTTTGTCAGTTAGTTATATTTGTGAATAATGGCCATCTGGCATTGCTGTACTAATATCCTTCCTTGTGGGGATGCCATTTCAATGATGATATTACACCAGTCCACTAGCTCAAGTTTATATTTGAGTCGTTTGAGAACCATTACTGACAAACCTTCGGCCACAAAAATCCTTTAAATCTAAATCCCGAATTAATCCTTTATGTTTAAAAAAAAAAACCAACTGCCAACCCCTCTGCATCAGGTGTATGAGATACAATTAAATGGCTTGATAAATATTGTTGTGGGGCCGAGTTTCGGTGGCGAGCACTACCGCTAGGTGGAGCAGTAGAGTCAGCTCCACCGAACACCCGGAATCTAGATCGTGCTTCTCGGAGAACTCCGAGAGGCACGGGTCCCTAATAGGACCGTGGTCGCCAATACTTCGGCGGCGTGAGGTAGGGCCCACTTGTCTAACTCCAATTTACCTAAGTACTCACGCCGTCCAACTACCGGGGAAACCACACCCTCAGCCGACTCTGCCCGATCCGAGTCGCGGTAACAGCTCAGATCCGGCGTAACCGAGTGGAGTTATCAGAGCCGCGCCGCACCGAATGCACAATTTGCTACTTCCCAATTTCTCAACACGCAGCGTGCTAAGCCAATGAAAGAAACACAAAAACGAGCTGAAACATTCAACAAAATGGATATTTATTTACAATAGGCAGGGAGGGGAACACAGAAGAGCAGAGTTAAACCGACTCTCGAGAAGAAATGCAAATAATGTGAAAGGCACTTAAATAATTGCTACTTATAGACTGGGCCCACAGACACACACGCACACACCAAAAGAAATGATGGCCGCGGCCTTTATTCGGCCCTTCAGCTCGGGAGGGAAGGCGAGCCGAAGTCAAGAGCCTACACTTGCACCTGCCCGCCTCGTGCGGTCTGGTCGAGCTTGTCTGGTGGTGGGACTCGAACCCACCGCCTCAACGCAGCACCAGGGACGAGGGACAGAATGGACAACGCCAGCCAGCACGAAGGCGGACGAGGCAGGAGACGACGAGGCGATAGGTGCTCAAGGCCGGAAAAGCTTCCACGGATCCGACGACACCAGGCAAGGCCGACCCAGCCAGCCAGATAGAATGCCCCGATCACTATTCCTCTCCTGTGGTGGGAGTGATTTCTTCCCTGGCCACTCGCGTCCTGATTGGACGGTTGCGTCGCGCGATTTGCTGGCCGTCCCTCATTGGACAGGCCCACGGAAGGCGGGGCGACTCCTACCCTTCTGGGTGGAGTCCCGATCTGAGGCGATGAGCCTCCTGATTGGACGAAGGGCACGCCCTTGCCCTCGTGGGTGGAGACGGCTCTGGAGCGAGGGCTCCCACCCACGTCTGCAGCCAGAAACACGTGCGCTATCGCGTCGGTGAGCGAGGCGACGGTGCCGCTGGTGTTGTTGTTGTTGCAAGTGATGTGAAAATGTGAAAGAAAACCCTGACTATCAAAATAACTCTGCAGCGCATGGACATTTAATTCCCATTAGACTAGGGACGGGACCCTAACTAGAAACACGTACTTACCGATATAACTTTTCTATAAGGACCTGAATGTTGAGTGCAGTGAGCTTCCAAATTTGTAACAATATTACCTGAGATGCCTTTTTAACATTTGCCATTTTACATGTGATTCTTTACCAATGTGGTTTTGACAAACGATGGCCCATTTTGAGCGTGATGAGCGAGACAGTTTGCATTCAGTTATGCATTTTACCTCGGCCACCGAAGGTGGACGGAGGTTACGTTTTCACCCATGTCTGTTTGTTACCTGGTGAAAGTATTTTATCAAGTATGTTGGTCTGTCCCGTCTGTTTGTCTGTCTGTCACATGATTTTTGTCCACAGTTTTTAAGCAATCGTTCTGAATTTTTTTGTGTGTGTGTATGTAGTTTACCGGCCAAGGACAGCGATTCACATTTTTGGTCAGGATCAGGATGTGGATCCGGATCCCGGAATTTGTTAAGTTGTTCTTCACACCATTGAGAGCTCGAACTAAAGTGATCTATTGTCTTATATTTCAAAAAGTTATGAACGGATTTGGATTAAACAAGGTGCACGAGTTGGTTGGGTGACAAGAACAAGCTGATTCGATTTTGGTTCAGGTTCGGATCCAGATCCGGCCTATCAGTGGGATACAAAACATAAACTGTTAAGCCTGGAGGTATGTGCCTACCTAGTGCCGTTATCGTTCATTCTGTATCACCAAGTGTTGCTCTATGAGTAATTTATAGTCTTTGTCTGTCTGCCTGTGAGCAGAATATATCAAAAGGTTGTGAACGGATTCGGACTAAACTTGGTGGACAGGTTGGGTGTGTGACAAGGAGGAATTGATTCGATTCTGGCGAAGTAACAGATACTAGAATTTTTTTTTTTTTTGAAAAGTGATTTTTCATAATTGATAGATAGGTCCAAAAATGATATGTAACATGATGTTTCAAAAAGTTGTGGACAGATTATTACAAAACTTGTTGGATGATTCCGGTAGGTGACAAGAACGAGCCGGTTAAATTTTGGTTCAGGTTCGGATCCAGATCCAGACTATTAGTGGGATACAAAACATAAACTGTTCAGCCTGGTGGAGGTATACACTTTCCCGAGTACCGTTCCAGTTATCCCGTCCCCCTCACATCTGGAGATGGGGTTTGCAATTGTGTGTGCATGCGTGCGTGCGTGCGTGTCTGTCCGGGCCATAACTTTTTTCACCATTTGAGTGTTTGTCATCAAATTTTCAACAAAGCTTTATGGTGAGAACTAGTCTGGATCACCATGTTTCATGCACCTCACCACACGTCTCTGCAGAGGCATAGCCATCTTTGACCATGCCTGCTTTCTCCGTGAGTGAGGGAAGAGGGGGAATGGTTGGTGTTGGTTAGTGGGGGTGATGGTTCAGGGGTTATGGGGGAATGGTTGAAGGGGGGCGGGGTATGGTGGCGGAGGTCAGCCAAATATATTTTGTGCTCTGACTGAATATATTTTGATGGTTTTGGAAAACTTACCCCGGGGAAGAGATGGACATGTAGGTGACCCGAGGATCAGTTATTTCACGAGTCTTTGTATAGATAGTCCTTGGTCCCTTGTCAAAGGGCTGTTCAGGGGCATGCATTGGCTTGGATGCTCGGCTGTATTTTTCCAGTGTAATGTATCCCCCTCCCCCTTACTTTCAATCTTTCTTCTTTTACATCATCGTTCTGTTTCAACGGTCCACCAATAATCTCCCCTTCATCAAACATCCTTTCAACACTCCCTCCTTCACCCCATGGGTCTTGCCTTCAACCCCGTGGCCTTTCGGTCGTCCCTCAGTCCGGTGGAATTCCTCTCCGTGTTCTCTCCATTCCCGCATTGCTGATTTGGACATGTTTGACCCATGTGCGGTCGTAAAACCCATCGGGTGCTGCTCTCACGTGCATGTTCATGTCGCATCTCACATACATGCTCATCATGCTTGGTGTGAGGTGTGGTGTTTCTCACAGGCATGGTACAGTGCAGAACAGTGCGAGTGGGCATTTTTGTGGGGGGGGGGCTGGGGGTTTTCGTTGCGTTGCGCTTTTCACAAGTGACGCTGTGGACCCGCCTCCATCGGCTGTGGACCAATGAGAGGGAGAGAGCAAAGGCTTGTGGGGGGGGGGGGAGAGAAGAGAGCTGATGTGAAGAAGAAGCAGAAAGGCAGTAGTGAGTGGGCAAAGCTCACACGAGCAGGGACGCAAAGAGCTTGTGAGAGAAGAAGAGGCCAGAACAGAACATGACATAATTAGCCCGTCAGCAAATGTTCGTAACTTGAAGGAGGTTGATTGTGAGAGAAGCAGAAGTGAACGGGAAAAGCTTTCACGAGCAAGGACAAAAAGAGCTCCTGAGCAGATGGCTCAGAGAAAAGAAAGGCTGGGAGAAGCAGAAAAGCAGAAGCGAACGGGACAAGCTCGCATGAGCAGAAGACTCAAAGACTGAGAAGACTCGTGAGGGAAGGAACAAAAGCATGTGAGGGTCCAACCAACCATTGGGACCATACTCTGTGCAGAGCGTTGGTGCTGCCAAGGAGGGTAAATAAAGGAAAGTTTCACGAGCAGTTGGTGTCTCGCTTCTGTGGAAAAAGAACACTCCTACCACGAGCGTAATACTGCCCTCTTGATCCTGTCAGCCATGAAGGACGAGGAGGGTGAACGGCGGAACCTCATCGATGGGCGCCTGAGGCTCAGGCAGATTCTGAGGCAGAGGAGGGCAAGTCGCCTGGAAAACTCGCATATCTGGGACGCCGGAGAGAACTCGCCTACTGGGTCTGAACACCTCAGGGACACAGCTGCATGTTCCCATCATGTCACATCACCACTGCCGATCTTCCCCATCCATTTTTCTCCAACTCGCCTACTGCGTCTGAGCACCTCAGGGACACAGCTGCATGTTCCCATCATGTCACATCACCACTGCCGATCTTCCCCATCCATTTTTCTCCAACTCGCCTACTGCGTCTGAGCACCTCAGGGACACAGCTGCATGTTCCCATCATGTCACATCACCACTGCCGATCTTCCCCATCCATTTTTCTCTGCATTCTCTTGTATATTTGGGCTGTGTGAGGTGAGGGAGAAAGGAAAAGGCTGCTTTTCTTTTCTCCATAAATTGCTTTTATTTTAATTTCCAGTCCTTGTTTTATTCTTGTCCCCTGAGTGAATGATGGCCAAGTGAATCTCTTGGGGAAGTAAGATTGTGTGGAAGAATACGTGTCATGGTAAAATCTGCTCTTGTATGCCCTTGCTTTCTTGCTTAAAAATACTCGCTTTTAAATGATTGCTTGTGTGGGTGTAAATTAAAAATCGTTTGTTGTTATTTCCAATCTGTCTCGGTTGTCTTTTCCTTTATTGGTCTGACACAATGCACAAGTGTAGTTATTTGGGAAGTTGTACCCCAATAATTTGCTTTGTTAGCCAGCGCACACTCACTGTAACGCTTGGCAGTAATCCGACTGTGCGCTGAGGGCACGTGACCCTAAATAGCCGGCTGATCGAATGGACTAGAATGCAAAGATGAACTGATTACATTTTTGGTTCAACAGGTCAAAGGCTGAACTAATGTCAAGTGCTCTTTAAGTGAAAATCTGTGTTACTGCAATAACTTGTGAACCACTCAAGATATTTCATCCATACGTGACAAACTTGTGAACTGTAATGCAAGGATGATCATTGATTAAATTTTCGATTGAACAGGTCAAAGGTAATTTGCCCTTTGAAAGTCATTTTTCAGACAATATCTCGAGTTAGAAGTGTCTGATGTTTGTCTCTCTTCCACTTATCCACCCCCCCTCTTGCTCTCTCGCTCTCTCGCTCTCTCGCATACTCTCTTTCAAGGGACCTTTAATTTTTCATGTGACCTTTAATTGAGTTCAAATGTAACATGGGCAGACGTATATTCTTTGACTCATTCACATCAAATTCTATTTCCCAGTTCTAAACTGACACACAAGGGAAAATACTTCTGAAATTTTACCAACGTTAATGCTCCGTAACACAATCACCTTGATGATACTACTACACACACTTTTTGATATCTTTTTATATATATTTATATATACCATTCCCCTTGATTAGACTCTGGAGCGCCTGGCTGTAGATGGCATGACGCTGTCATTGGAAGAGCCCGCCGAGCGCTGTTTGGGCCGCCTGCTTGCACTACGCTGCTTAAGTGTGCGTGACGCCACTTTCTACACCGATGACCTACGAGAAGTTGCTGCCCTGCCAAGCTTGGAAACTCTTGACATTTCCAACACATCTGTGGCAGACCTTTCCCCTCTTCGTGCCTGCCGCCAACGTCTCAGATGTCTCACCATGTACCACCTCAAGCGCCTAAAAATGACAACAACGCAGGTGAAATGTATCGTGTGAGGATTGTAGGTTCCACAAAAGTCCTTTGCAAGGATAAAGGAGCAGAAATGCTTTATCTGAAAAGGTTTTCATTACTCGACCAGCTGGATATATATTTTTAAGTGTCAAAACAAAATGCATGTTTATGAGGGAGAATAAGAGGAATTACTTATAAATAAGCATTATCACTCACACCTTGGGGGGGAGGGGATGGGGTGGATAGAGTGGTGAAGTTGAGTCAACAAATATGACAATTGGGGTGAAATTGGATGACGTTAGAGTTTGGTTGGAATGAGATAGAAGTAAAGAGCCAGGAAGGAAGGGGGGTTTCATCACGTCGGGGGAGGAGGAGAGGGTCAACATTTAAACCGTTTTTTTTTGGTCTATTGAATACAAAGATGATTCCGAAGTGCGATACATTGGCATGGCCTGGAAAAAAGAAAGTATCCACTCAATCGCCACTATTTAGTGCTTTCCTGTGATGTATTTCTTTCTTCTTTAGGTATTGTGTTTTTTTTTTATGGATCCACCAACGAAGTCGCCGGAGGCATTATGTTTTTGGTTTGTCCCTCCGGCTGTCTCTGATAGGTTTTCGTTTTTTCGATAACTTGATAAACGGCTGAAGGGATCCAAGTCAGACTTGGTACAAGTACTGTATGTACGTACATTTATGCAAAGATGAACTGATTGGATTATGGAGTCAAGAGGTCAAAGGGCAGAGGTCCCGTCAGGTAAAGATTCCGTTACCAAGCTAACGTGTGAACCAGTGATGGGATTTTTTTACCAAACTTGAAATAAGTACATATTATGAGGCAAAGATGAACCGATTAAAATTTGGCGTCAAAGGTCAGAGGTAATGTCAGGTTAAAAATGTGATACTTAAGAACAGCTGAAGGGATTTAAATCAAACTTGGTACATTTATGTATAATGATGTAATAATGTGGGTAGAGGCATATCGGGCGACGTTGAAGTGTGCCGTTCTGCTTTGTTGACCTTTCAAGAGTGTCTGTGTCATCACCTCATAATTCTTGTGATAATATGGTGAGGCCAATGGTCCAGTATTTTAACTGAATAATTTTACATCACTTTGAGTTATACATGATAAAATGTGGAGTGACTAGGCCGAAAAGTCTTTAGGGTTTGTAGTTCTAAATGCTCATTCCAATAACAGGATATACCCTTTTATCTTTGTCCATGTTATTACCCTCGCCGAAGGAGAAGGTATTGCAATTGGGTCTGTTTGTTTGTCTGTCTGTCTGTTTGTCCTCACAGAACTTTAGTGTTTTTCTCTGCAACCGCTTGTCGGATTGAAACGAAATTTTCACCATAGGAGCGACTACTCGTGTAGAATGTTTTATTGGGAGTGATGACGTCATAGGTGACGTGGTGTGGCAGCCATGTTGGAAAAACGGAAAAACTTTGGACTTTCTCTGTTCCTGCACCAAGGAAAAAAATTGAAACTTGGCACATGGCAATTACTCGCCATGGGGAATGTGCGATTTTTTTTTTTATGATGTCATAAGGTGCCTTCGTTATGATGTCACAATTGCAAATGTGGAACGCTACATCTGATCAGTATGAAAATTTTTGAGGGTTATCTAGGGATAAAATGGTCCACAGAAATAAATTTGATGACGTCATCAGTTATGTAATTCGGCAGCCGTATTGTTTAAAAATATGTATTTTAAACCTTCAAAAATCTTCTTCTCTGAAGTGGCTGAATATATCGAGGCGAAACTTTACAGGTATGACTGCCTATACATGAGGAACAAAAGAATCACACATATGATGTCATAGGTCACATTGTTTGGTGGACAGATTGAGGGGAAACTTCACACAAATGTTCCCCAAGCTTTGGGGATACCAGGGTATTCATGAATAATTGATGTCACATGGTCTGGCAGCCATATTTGATTGAACAAGAATATTTTAAAAATTATTTTGCTTGAACCAATTAATCAATCAACGTGAAACTTCACAATTATGATCCAGTAATGATGGGGAATATATGTTTTAAATTTCATCCTGATCAGACACATTGTCTAGCAGCCAGAATTATCTAATTGTTTTGATCTGGGTTCTTTTTTTATTTTTGTTTTTATTTTTTTGAATAAGGTTCACTTGGCTGTGCCTGGATGGGTTTGAGGGTAGAGGAGTAGCAGTTGAAATGTGAATCCTATCCAGGATCCTCCTGATGACTTCATCTTTGCTTTTTGCTTGTTTGGGATCCTTCTGATTACTCCAATGCAGGACTGTACCTATTTGTTCTTCCATTTGAATTGAATTTATTTTAATCCCATTCTCAATTCAATTGAATAATAATAAATTTAAAAAACATCATGGGTCATGGTCAGCTATCCAATCAAAGCGGGGCGTCTTGGTACCCCGTCATCACTCCCAGCAGTTATAGAGTGGCAGTTCTAGTTATGTCTCTTATTAATTGTGTAACACACCAGTACACAAACACCACAGAAAACAAGTCCTGGTGAGGGTCGCAATCTCTGATTGCTCTTTTTCTTGTTTTAATTGTTGCGGTATTTAATGTTTGAAAGTCATAAATATATTTACCTTCGCAAACTTTGTTGCGAAGGTTATGTTTTGATCGCTGTGTATTTATTTGTTTATTTATTTGTGAATATGTGTGTTTGTTTATTTGTTATTCGCATAACTCCAAAAGTATTGAACTGAATCGCAGCAAATTTGGTGGGATGATTGGTTATTAGCCGAAGACCATTTGATTAGATTTTGGGAGCGATCGGATCAAAGGTCAAGGTCAAGGTCATGAAAAGGTCAAAATCGTCTTTTTACCATAGCGCGGTCAATTTGTATCCAATTTGCATGCAACTAATGCCAAAATGTTCAGAATTCAATGCCCCATCTTGTGATATGTGACATGACACAATGACGTAATAACCCTTATTAGCGGTTGGGAGTCAAAGGTCAGGGGGGGTCACGACATTGCAAAATGTGCGGTTTTAGTCATAACACGGTCAATTCTTATCCGATTTGCATGAAACCAACACCAAAATGTTGACTGTTCTGTTCCCCACACTCTAATACCAATTACAAAATTAAGAGTACAAAGGTCAAGGTCGAGGTCATGAAAAGGTCAAAATTGTCATTTTGCCATATTGCGGTCGATTTTTATCCAATTTCCATGCAACCAATGCCAAAATGTTGTGAATTCAATGCCTAATCTCGTGATATACGATATGACATAGGAAATTTAATGTTTTTAAGCCATCATAACACATATGAGATGGCAGATGTGGTATGGGATTAAATACCCTCACAATCAACGGTTTCTGGGGGGGGGGGGGGATGTAGCGTTGGCGAAGGTATGCGCTCTACTGAGTGCCCGTTCTAGCTTTATTCTGAAATCATCAGAATCACTACAATTTAAACAGGTGGAAGCTAATCAACATGGTGTGTGATTGTGAAGGTGATTGGTTACACCTGAGCTTGTTTTGTATTATAATTGAATGATTTTGGTGATCTAATCCTCATGTCCCTATTATGTATTTTTTACCATTAGGTGCTGGATGTCTTGTCTGAGCTGAGTCAGCTGGAGCATCTGGACATCTCTGATGACAAACAGTTCATTTCAGACATGGCAGCCCGTTTACTAGAGCAGCCGCATCTTCTCCCAAGGCTTGTTTCTCTGGATATGTCAGGGCGCAGCGGTGTGACAGACAAAGCTTTGCGGACATTTCTGGAGGCTCATCCAGTTGTCCACTTTTTAGGTCTATTGGCTACCGATGCTGGATTTGATCCATGGCTGAGTGGCCGCACTGCACTACGGGTATGGAGAATTGACCTTTTGTTACTAGGCTATGGGTTAGTTTCAAAGCAGGTTGTAAGAGGAGAATGGTTGAGCAGGGGTTGAGGAGAAGTTGTGAAAAGATAGTGAGGAGCACGTCAGGAGACATGCGGTAATAGGAGACGGCAAAGGTTTATTACTATTGAATTTGAGGTGAAGAGGTCTCCACATGAACATCTCCAGAACCTTAGAATACAAGTGGCAGTAATGTTGTACATATATTTATTGACTGCATTTCCTTGATTACAAATGTGTATGTGGAATTTTATTTATTCTCCTTGCACACATCTTTACTATGACAACATCTTGATATACTCTTCATGCCCAATGATTTAAAGTCAAGGATGTTGATCTCCTTCATGTTCTTTTTTCTTTTCTTCTGAAGCCACGTCAAACATTTGACAACGTCATCCAAAAGACAAAGCCTCATCCAAATTTCGGTCGAATTGCTATACATAGTGATTGGATTTGAACTTGTACGATATACTCTTGAAATTATGCAAGCATCTGTGAACAGGGCAACGTCCCATTTCGCTTCCCACAATTTTATTTTTTTAATTTTTTTTTTTAACCTCAAATTTTATAAAATCCCACAATATATATATATATATATATATATATATATATATATATATATATATATATATATATATGTATATCTATATGTATATGTATATATATATATATATATTTGAATATCTATTTGTTTGCCTGCGAACAGGATATCTCAAAATGTTTGGGACGGATTTGGACAGATTCAGTTGAAACTTGGTGCAAACTTGGTTGGGTGTGTGACAATGACAAACGAGAAGGGCACTCGGTAGAGCGCATACCTCCGCCACGCAATGCCTGATCCACGAGAACGTATCGGATCCAATACATTTTAAAAATATCCTGCTATATAATATAATTTACTTTTAACTATACACCTCCCATAACCACCTGTTTCTGTTGGAAAATGTTTTCTACCCACTGCGTTTGCCGATCCAAATTCACCAATCACCTCACAATTTTTCTTCAACCTTTCCTTTACCTAATCTTATGCAATCTTTTTCAAAACAAAATAATAATAATAATTATAATAAACTATCTCTTACCCAACCTATCACACACCCAACCTGTCCACAAAATTTCATCCAGATCCATCTACAACTTTTTGAGATATCCTGTACACAGACAAACAGACAGAAAGAGGTGAAAACAACCTCCTTCACCTTCGGTGGCGGAGGTAAAAACCAACATTGTCACCACCAGGACTCGGAATACGTCTCGTTGAGAGACCCAGACAGGATTGGGTCAATCTCCTCTGGACTCCCTCCAGAGAGGATTGCTGGGAGAGAGCACTTGGGCACCATACGTGGGCAGCGTACTCAAGGATGGGTCTAACAAGAGCGTAGTAAAGCTTAATGAGCGTGTGAGCATCTTTACATTTAATAAGTCTTCTGATAAACCCAGTCATTCTGGTTGCTTTTGAGACAACTTCGTTCACATAATACTTCCAGGTAAAATCCCTGGAAATGACCCAGATATTTAGAATGGTCAGTGATTTCAAGAATTTGAGAGCCTATTGACCCGAACGCCGTGAACCTAGTGGTCATTGAACGCAGGCAGGTCGGTGGTCTTTCAGTTTTCTACCATCTCCTCTCTGGCCTCACGCCCTCACCCCCTTTGCTCTGAATGTGATATGTCCCCACCATATTTGCGCAGGGTGCTCAAGGTCCGCCAGCAACCCCCTTCTGGTAAAACTACCAAAATCAAGAATCACTGCTCACCTTCACTCTTTCATTCGTTTTTCCACACTTTTGGAACAAACTCCCACACTCTCTTCCATTCCACTCTTCCCTCCAGGTCTTCAAAATAGCTGTTCACCACCACCTCTTATCTCCCCCCCATCCAAAACCATGATCTTTTTTCACTCCCATTAATCCACCCCAAGCCCACCTCCTTCAAATTCCCTGCTTTCCTTCCTGAAAGTCCCTGCAGTGTCCATCTTGTTCACCCCGTGTACCCCTACCCCATCCCTCTCCCTTCCACAGATCTCCTCATGTCTCTGTTCCCCACTGTTTTGTCCTTCCCTCTCCCACCCCTCTTGTCTCCTGCTCCCCTTATTGTACGTTCTGTGTGTTAGCTCTCATACGAGCCTCGACAATGTATACAAAAAAAAACAAAATAAAATCTATCGTGTGAGCTGGTTTTGGTGGGTTTCTCCAACGAGTAAGGGCCATCAATTTAGATTTATCAACATTGAGTTTCATCTTATTCAGAGAACACCAAATTTCGATGTAACGTCAATAATTCTGCAGAGCGAGCTCATCATCTTGAGCTGAAAT
Organism: Eptatretus burgeri; assembly: GCF_056783735.1. Taxonomy (NCBI): domain Eukaryota; kingdom Metazoa; phylum Chordata; class Myxini; order Myxiniformes; family Myxinidae; genus Eptatretus; species Eptatretus burgeri. The sequence goes on from NC_140971.1 coordinate 35,856,312, forward strand.
ATCTCTGTAAATTACAGTGCGACACATCTGAGCTGTCCCGCCATGTGGGAATCTAAGCTGTCATACGATTAGATTTAGGTGAAGATGTGGTTCCAGATACGAGAATTTTAAAAGTGATTCTTCATCACTGAGAGATGGGGCCAAAAACGATATGTTTTTTTTTCATGTTATTTTGGGATTCTAAAGGAAGAAACTGTTTATTCAGTGAAGATTCAGTTTGGGGATATTGAAAAGGAGAAGGGATAGGGAATTGAGGAGTAACTGTGCATGGCAGTTTGAGGTGGCAGACTTATCCAGCATTAGGGTCGAACACACATTCATTTCTGGCTCATGGCAGGAATGATGGTTGGTTTATCTCTTTTGGGATCGTTTTTTTTTTTCTTCTTTATCTGTCTGGTTTTGTGTGTTGGCTGTTGGTGAGGGGAGATTTCTCAATTGCCACCAGGGCTTTATCTAAACTCCTTCCAGGCTCCCATTGTTGATGTTTATCTGTCTTTGCACTTTCTTCCTCTTTACATTCCTTGTTGGAGAGACTTGTAGACACAAAAATAATAGTATATTTATGATCACTGCTCTGACCAATCATGAGATATATTTATGACTTCTGTATGAGATATGCTCATTCATGAATGCAGGCTGCTTGAGTTCCTATCTGAGCTTTTTTCATCATTGTGCTGTAATATAAGGTTCAACTCTGATATCATGTGCTGATGTATTCATCGTCTTGGAATATCCTTTCTCTTCATGAGCTGTATGTACGGTACAAACCTCCATGAGCATTAGATCGCTGTCGACTCAACAAAATACATCCCAAACTCTTCCTCCATTTTTGATGTGCCATTCAATCTTTCAAATACATTGTCAGCAGGAGCTTGTCCACTGCTGTTGTTGTCATAACTGTGCTGAGAAATGTTTACCAGTCACTTTATGAATTTGTGATCAGGATTGTTTACAGATCTTAGGCCTCCAGAAATTTGGAGTCGTCCTTGGACTGAACTTCCCATGGACACCGATTTAATTCCCTACCATGATTGTGACTTGACAATTGTTTCCTAGAACACAAGAACGAGAAGGTCTCAATTCCTTGATTCTCCAATGCAAATGGATGCAACCGTTGCACCATTTCCTGCTTCGATGAAACCACTTTGCATGGTTTTGGCTCCTCTGTGCACAAGAAACATGAAGTGTTAATGATGTCCAATACGACTTATTTGGCATAAGTTCTCAGAACATGTACCACCGATGGAAGATCTGTCCAATGAACAAATTGTTATGAAGAAATCTATAACAGTTTACTCATCTTGATGATGCGTGGATCATCTCTGGTACCATCAAACCAAAAAGTTCATGGAGAGACCTCATTCAGGTCACTCGATCGTTACAACCCCTTGTGATGATTGTTCTCTTGTCTCCCTTGCCAGGAGGAACTGCTTTTTAACAGCACAATCTATCAAGGTACTAGAATGGCCAGACTCGGTGGCATGATGGTTAGAGCGTCCACTCAGAGTCTGGGAGGTTGGCGATTCAAATCCCAGCTGAGTAATACCAAAGGCTTTAAAAACGGTACGTGTTGTTCCTTGCTCGACGTTCAACATTTAAAAGGATAGAGTACGGACAATCACCATAGGTCGGCATCCACGGGGAGGAAGAAATTGCTCCTTAGGAAATTCCCTGCTGAGTGTGGTGAGAAAGGTGGCGCCATTGTTGTGGCGTTGCTGGGACACAAGAGTACCCCCGGGAAGTGACGGCACTTTCCCCAAGCTCATTGGGTGTGTTTGTCTCATTTAACAGTCCTGTGTTGTGTCTCATGTAGTCATCTGTATGTCCATGTGTGTGTGTGTGTTGCAGCTCCACTGCGAGCTTTAGATCTTGTAAAAAAAAAAAAAAGTAGAAATAAAAGAAAGCGAAACCGATGATTGAATATCGACCGATATCGCAGCCAGTTTGATGATTAAGATTAGTAGGATTGTTCATCGAGTTAGCAAGTGTGGCTGCAAGGTTGGCATTTGTGTTGTGAAATGATGATCTTGTGTAGACCTTTTGGAGTGGGAAAGTTTCCAACATTTCACCAATAATTATGTTGTTGATAGCATGCAGTGATAATGTACTGATATATATTTTCACAATGATGTCATTGTTGACCAGTGACCAATTATAGATTTTGTTACATTAGATTTTTCTAAAAGTGTTTGTATTACATTTTAATCATCCCATTTTCTAATTTTTATCTTTAATACATCTTAATAATTCTCACAACCCAATTGTACAGTTCAATTTTTTTTTCAAATCTATAACTGCGTACTGTAATCACATAAAGTGCTAAAGTGATTTATAAAATGTTTCAGTACACCCTGCAGGGTACACTCAGTGCACTGAGGCACACCCTGCATTGTGGTTATGTTTGTGCTTTTTCACACATCATATTTCGTATACCCACATGACTAGAATCTCTATTCTAGATTCCATTGTGTAGAATTAATTATGGTCTATTAAGCAAAAGGCTTCATTCAAATCCTAACCCTTGCACCAATATAATGTACAAATGTTTTGTCCATCGGTGTTTAGGATATCGTTTTTTTGCCTCTGTCCTATTCGTGCTCTCGGCACATAAAGGGTATTTCAAAAGTCTTGGTACTATTTGTATTTTGTCTCCATTGAACATTGTAAATTTTAATTATTACTTATCTTTCAGGTTATATTCAAGGAAGTTGGAAAATTGTCTTCATCTAACTTTCATTATTCTGGAGTGAATATTCTATACACAGTTTAACAACAGTAAAATGGTCAAATGGTACCTTGATACAAAATCTGTGATCAAGACTCAGCAGTTTTATCGAAAACATTTCAAAAAGAGAGACCCACCCAGCAAGATCTGTATTCTTCACAATGTCAAGAAGCTCGACATGTAAGGCAGTGTTCACAATCTGAAGCAATTGGAAAGTATCTCAAAATGTAAAGCCTGTCCACTTTATACTCAAACTAAAAGGGCACTCGGTAGAGCGCATACCTCCGCCACATAATGCCTGATCCACAAGAACATATCGGGGCCCATTACATTTTTCAAATATCATGTTGTATATCGTTTTTGGCCCTATCTCTCAATGATGAAGAATCACTTTAGTAATTAAATAATTCTCCTATCCAGATCCGGATTTGGATCTTCACCAAAATCGAATCAATTTGTCATGGTCACACACTGAACCTGTCTACCAAGTTTCATCTAAATCTGTCCACAACTTTTTGAGATATCATGCAAAATATCAGTTTAGCCTGACATCACTCAATGGTGAAGAATCACTGAAAAATTATCGGATCCGGATTCGGATCTTCACCAAAATTGAATCAATTCTTCCTTGTCACACACCCAACATGTCCACCCAGTTTCGTCCGAATCCGTCCACAACTTTTTGAGATATCGTGCTATATATCATTTTTGGTCCTATCTCCCAATGGTGAAGAATCACATAAAAAATTATAGTAGTCTGATCCGGATCTGGATCTTCACCAAAATCGATTCAGTTTGTCCTTGTCACACACCCAACATGCCTACCAAATTTAATCCGGATCCGTCGACAACTTTTTGAGATATCCTGCATGCAAACAAACAAATGGGAAAATAAACACAGGAAGAGGTGAAAACATAACCTCCTTCACCTTTGGTGGCGGAGCTAATTAAACGATGAAAATGACAGTTAATAAAACAATTGTACATTTTATTCATTTGTGTTTTCCATATTCTCATAATAAAGGTTTGTTGAAGATTTGATGACAAAAGCTCAATTGGGAAAAGTTATAGCCTGGACATACACACTGAAGCTCATGGTAAATAAACAAAGAAACGAATTTTTTTTTTTTAAACGGAGCGTCTTGCGCTGCAGATGGGCTGATAAGGCTTATTTGGTTGATATTTTGACCTGATTGTCATTTAGTCTTCTCCATAATTCTCAAAATAAGGGATTGTTGAAAATTTTTTGACAAAAGCTCAAATTGTTAAAAACGTATGGCCTGGACAGACAGACAACCATCATCATGACATACCAAGCTTGATGTTGGCTTAACGGTGAAAGGGGAACCCAAATGCTCAGACTACATCAATGCTAATTTATCCCTTGATACCCTACAAAATAGATATGATGTGTTTTTCAGGTTTCCCAATTTAAAGTAGGTAAGTTTGCTATTACAAGTCTAAATCTTCTTCTGAACAGATTAGCCGTGACCTCACACCTGGTAGTCGACCATCATATCTGTAATGTCTCCAGGTTACATCGTGCGGTATGATTTAACTCAAACCTGTGAATAACTTTTGATTTTCCACAAATATACCTACGCAAATATAGTAATGGAAACCAAAATGGTTCCAGACTACACCAATGGCCCTAAGTTTGCTAGAAATTGGAAGTGGTTTGTCCAAAATACCCGAGTGTGGATTGGGCTTACAAGATGTTCGTTTTTGTGCTCGGAACATTTTACAGAGCACGTGATGAAACAACAGAGATGGTTCGATCTTGTGGTTATCCGCCACGATTGAGGGAACATGCCAGACCCACGATTAAGCGGAAGAAAGAGCCGTCGCTCAAAACTATAACACCATCTCTCCCCAGCCCCCAGCATATGTACACGAGTGATTTGAGCGGTGAAAGAAACACCTGTTGCCATTTCCCCGGCATTTACCACAAGAGCACCTGAAAATAATTAACTGCCTGTGATTAATGATTCTCAATGGTTTTCAGAAAAACAAACTGGGTTGTGGTTCCCCTTTAAGTTGGCTGGATTAGTTCTGAGATGATGAGATGATGAGATGATGCTGAGAACACAGTGACGGTCAACCAGAAAGAATTATCACAATGTAATCCGCAAGTTTGCCACTGTTATTTATTGGCACAGGGCTGACTTCAATACCTACTGGTTACAGCAGGCCCCACCCCTCTTACCGTTGTGGAGACAATAAATCTACTCTCAGAGAGAGTCAGTGACTGGGTAATCTCCCTCAAGACAGAGCACATCTGGTCTTACATTTCCCCAGACTTATTTTTGTGGGGCTACACAAAGGACAAGGTTTACAAAGCCAACCTCATAACATCCAGCAGTACAAGAGAGCTATTGATGTGTGTGTAAGATCCATCTCACGTCTCACATACAAGGGGGTGACACAAAACTTTGCTGTCAGAGTGAACACTTGCCAAACATGCCATGGAGGTCACATTGAACATGTCATTCATGCCGTTCTATCATTGTAAATCAAAGTGCCAAATATCTCCTGAGTATCTACATTATAATGGATGATTGTTAATTTTGAATCTTGTACACCTTTTTCAAAATATAGCATTGAAATTGTGTCAAGACTTTTGAAACACCCTGTAGATATATCATGAATGAGAAAAAGGGATTATGTTTTGAGATAACAACAGAGTTACAGGAATTAGAGGACAAACGAGCAGGAAACACTTCAGGCAAGTTGTATTGTGTGGCATGGTGGCACGTGTTAGATTGCTGGTGAGGCGACTGAGGCACAAGTTACGGAAGCATTACAGCGGTATGCTGAGCGTGCTTTCTTCATCCGAGAAGCTCTCTTTCATCTCTTCAACCTCACTCCAGGCCTGTCACGTCCTCGCCCTGACTTACTGAAGGTTCAAAATTCACAGCATGGTTAATATCTGCTTTAGCCCTCCGCCCCCCCCCCCCCCAAAAAAGAAGTGTTGGGTTTCCGGTAACATGCTGCTCAATGAACGGGGTAGGTAGGTAGGGATTTTTTTTTTTTTTGCACGTGTTTAAATGGAAGCAGTATAGTATTTCAGAATCTGCATCTTGTGAACTTTAACACGTCCATTGTGAGATACCAAATTATGGGTAAACAGTATTGTGTCCACAAGTCGGAGGATTAAATGATACCAATTTAGTATCTCTACAAGGTTTCCTTCAAACATTGCAGCTGGTCTCAGCAGTGATAAATGCAGCATCTCATTAACATGGTTGAACAGGACATTTTAGGGAGTTGAAGAATACTCATCTCCCATTCATCATCCCTGAAAATCTTGTATATTCAGACATTAGACCCTTTCCAGTTGACAAAAGTCTGAGATTACACCCTTTGGGGGTATCCATAAAGTATAAACTCTTCAAAATAAGAAACTTTAACCCACCCCCAGCTAATGCACTTAAAATTTAATCTGCATAAACCGGCAACATATTAATTGTTATACATCCCACCCCCCCACCCCAGATATGCCCCTCTCTTCTCCCTCCTCCCCTCTCTCCCTTTCTCCCCCTCCACCCTCACCTCCCTCCCTTAGGCATCCTCTTTCCTCTCCCTCCTCCCTTTCCCCTCACCTCTCTGCTCCCCCCACCTCTCCTCCCATGTATTCCTGTCAGCAAAGTGACAGGTGGTATTTGCTGGTATAAAATAAAATGTATTTACTGTTTGCAGGGTATAAATAGGCCCCTCCCCCAACAAATTACAGTACCATCAATTAAATGCACAATCCAAACTGAGATAATGATAAGATCTTGCAATTTTTCTTGCTTTGTAACAAAACTGGCTTAAAATAATTTCCTAGAAATTCAGTTCTGCGTTTTATAATCGTGATTTACACTTCGTTTTCGATTTTAGACCATTGTTCACAATAGGCTTCTTCTTCTGCTTCTTCATCTTATTCTTAACAATATACCTTTTCGGATTTTTTTTGGTGGTAGCTGTTTTTCGCCAAACATATATGTCAAATGCAAACCTCATGGGTCTGACATCTCATGTGTCTTGGTGACCACGTCGGCAGTTTAAGTGAACAAAACAAACACCAAATGTCTGCACGATAGCCATGACCTCTGTCAAAGTCGGGAATGTCTATCCAAGGTCCATTTTCCGACTTTGAGCAAGACACCATCGATGTGTCGCAGGTGGGATGTGCGATGGTTTTAAAATGTTGATTAAACTTTCTGACCCCTTAACTGAAATATACAGCCGCTGATTTTCTCTGTTGAGATCACGGTGGTCAACAATAGCACAGAGTAATGCCGTGCACATAAAATGGCCACCCGGAAGTCGACCCTTGCAAAAAAAATAATTGGGGCCGGCAGGAATTATTGGGGTAGGTCGGGTTACCGGAAACTCAACATTTTAAAATTATTTTTAGGCCTCATTCTTGATATATTTTTAATCCCATAATTTGTCATCATCAATAAATCTACCTTTGTGATAACATGATTCATTGTTTTCTGTTTGCGCATGTGCACAGTTAGTTGCTTTGGGCATGGCAGCACACCCTCAGAATCTGGCTGTGCAGATCGCAGCAAGTGCCTGTGTGTTCAATCTCAGCAAGCAAGAGATGGCGGCTGGAATGCCCATCCGCCTATTAACGCGAATTGTCTCCCTTACACTAACTGCCATGCGGCAGTTTCCAAATCACCAGCAGGTTAGCCAAATGAAAGGTTGCTATTTGAAAAAAGAAAGAAAGAATACTTTCATGAATGCGTTGTTGTGACGTGATCAGCAGAATGGTCCACTGACTGATCATAAGCTTCGCTGCTGAGATGCTTGTGTTACTGCCTTGCTGTCTTTTTATCTCTCTTCCTGTGTCCAGCTGCAGAAAAATTGCCTGCTATCCCTCTGCAGTGATCGCATCCTGCAAGATGTGCCATTTGACAGGTGTGTCGGGAAGACCAAGGGAGGGCTAGTGAATGTGGGTAATTAGGTTGGGGAGAGACATTGGGATGTTAATAAAAACATATTTTGATGTGCTAGAAAAAAACCAAGACGATCCTTTCGTGCTGCCGAGCAGTTTCATTGGCTAAAGGGCATGCTCCTGGACTGGTCGCCTCTCTGATGCAGGATACTCAAATGGCTCATTTTTTTATCAAAGCTGGTACTAATTTTCCCAACCTCGGAAGGATGATAGGCTTGGTCAACCCACCTGGTGTTCTTTATTGCACGACAGTGGCTTGAACTCAGGACCTTAACTCAGGATTGGTAGATTAAAATACGTTTTGGTTGAGCTTAGAGCTGTAGTATAGAGCATTTCAAATGTTGGGATGTTAAGCTGATGGATATAATGAATGTTCCCAGGTTTGAAGCTGCAAAACTGGTGATGCAATGGCTGTGTAAACATGAGGATCAGAACATGCAACGTATGGCTGTTGCCATAATATCAATCCTTGCTGCAAAGGTTGGAATTTTCTATACAAACTTTATCTTATTCACCATGTTGGCATTCTTTATTCCTCTTTCTCAAAGTTTGCCTCTCATCATGCCTTGTGTTTGTCACCTCTATTTCTGAAGTGTTTCTGCTCTTTAACAAACTACACATATATCTATGAAGTCTCAAAGAAAAAATACTTCCCATTGAAAAAATAAAATCATGCTGAAACTTCCTCCAGTTCTCCCTAAAGACTTTGCAGAAAGCATGTATATATAAATTTCACAAAAAATAAGCACCAACTTTCAGACTGTGATAAAAGCAATGAATGCACAGTTAAGCAATTTTGTAGTCATGTGTATGCAAATCATGGCTGTTGAAGAAAGAAATCCAATCAGGAAATTGCATGTGCAACATGGAACGTTTCAATTATTGTCATCTCAACTGAGCGATCCTGTGGTCCTGCATGCAAATCACATCTCCCAAAGAGTCAGTGTACACTGTACAGTACCTTCAAATAAGTATTTACACCCCTTCACTTTTGTTCACCACTCCTTCTCGATTCCATATCCAAGCGATGCATGAAATCATCGCCGGCATCGAAGGGAGGGAGTATTCAGTTTTTACACGGTTTGTTTTCTTATTTTTCTGGGTGATATCTTATCCATCCTTTGAGTGCGGAAGCTGGAATTTGGGGATAAAAGTGAAGATGTGTTTTAGCAAAAACGGTATTTAAATTTTTTTTTTTATAAATCAATCAATTGATTTATTACTTAATTATTATCGATTTATTAATGATTGATTTATTTTCTTTCTCACTTGGGCAATATCTCAGTCACCTTTTGAGCTCAGAAGCTGATATTTGTATATGACAGTGAGCAAGTGATTTGGCTATAAAAGGTATTGTTACGTTTGAGGGGGGGGGGTATGCATACAAAGGGTAATTAGGATGTTTAATTAGGTATGCCATGCTGTTCGAGTTTACCAGGATCTCGATGTAATAAGTAACAATTCAGTGGTGATAAGTTGTCTAGTAAATGTTCATTTCTTCAAGGGGGGAAATGATAATTGTCACGTAATTAGATAGGGACACGGGATAGGGTAAGTGTGTCTGCGTAAACCCCTTTTGGTATTCTCTGGAGACTGGCCGTGATGTCACAGGACAGTGCAGCGGATGGCTCCGCCCCGTGATCACGATTGGCAGAAGGCGACGGCGGTGGGCCAATAAACGGCTCGATTGGAAGTGACGAGGACAGGAGGATAAAAAGTTTCTGTTCGGGGTCGAAAAGGAAGAGGAAGAAGATCGAGACAAAACGATCGTGTTTTTTTGGTGTGGAGGCTGTTGCGCGGAGAGCGTCCTTGTTGTTGTGCTGATTCGATCATGTTCTTCATCGTGTCTTGGAGCCTTGCTGAGCCTCGTTCCTCACCTTGGTTGGCTCTGGGGTTCTGCTGACTCGGAGTACGGGGTCGAACGGCGGGCGGACCTGCCTCCCTCTCCTGCTCGCAACTTGGCGCCAGAACTGGTTCCCTGGCGGCTGTGAGCGGACTTGGGCCAAGACCAGGAGGTCGACAGCACCACGGTTTCTCCTGCCCACCTGACGAGAGCAAGGCCAGCTCGTCCGACGCCGATCCAGGGACAGTTGCGTCCACACCACGGTCCAGCCTGACCACCAGAAATAGCTACGTTTTGTGTGTGTGTGTGTGTGTGTGTGTGTGTGTGTGTGTGTGTGTGTGTGTGTGTGTGTGTGTGTGTGTGTGTGTGTGTGTGTGTGTGTGTGTGTGTGCGTGCTTGGCGCCTTAGAGGGTTTGAGATCTGTATATTCATTGGAATTGTCTGTGTTTTTCCCCACGCCCGATCCCACACCATCCCGTCGAATCGCCCCGGATCCCTCTTCTTGCCGAGTCTTGTTATTTCTGGTTAATAGTAAAAACAAATAAACATCATCAACTCAGTGAAAAGTGACTCGTGCCACCTTCCTTGTCCCGTTTGCGGTAGAGCGATTAGAACCGCCATGTTTGGGTTATAAATAAATAAACCGCTTCCATCGTTTCGGCTCATTCTACGTTGGCGGGACTGTTCAAGTCCCGTGGACGTCACATTGGTGTCAGGGTGTTGGATGTTCGAACCCCTCGAAATTATATTTGGTATCGGGAGAATATACCAAGATTAAAATCTCGCCACGAATTGGAATATAAAATAACTACAGGAAAGCGCGCGAGTGCGGGAAAATTTTGGCGGGATTTTTCAAATTTAAATTAATTGGCGGCAAATGGGACTTCTGCACCATGGCGGATGTGCAGATGTTTGAGGAGGAAGGCCACGTGTCTGGCAGCGAGTCGGGGGAAGAAGGGAGAGACGGGGGTAGGGTTGGAACCTCCCCCATTCCGAGCGTGGACCGTGCTTCATTGCCCGTAACGGGGCCGGCAGCGCCGGAAACCGGTGAGATGACGATCCAGACACTGTTGGAACGTTTAATAGCGGACATGACGGTACAAATGGCAAATCAATTCGTGACACAGAGGGCAGAAATGACGGCACAAATGGAAAATCAATTCGTGACACAGATGGCAGAAATGACGGCACAAATGGAAAATCAATTCGTGACACAGAGGGCAAAAATGACGGCACAGGGGGCAGAGATGGCGGATCGATTGGGGGTAATGGGGGAACAGTTGGGTGCACAGATTGATTTAATGAGGGATGAATTGGGGGAAAAGATGGAGAAAATGAAAACTGAGATGCAGGAGTGTGTGGATGTTAAATTGGGAGAAATACAAAGTAAATTTGAGGATAGATTGGAGGAAACAAAGGTAGAAATTACATTGGAGGGGGAAAATATACGGAAAAAATTGGTAGATAAAATTGATGCAACGAACATTCGGGTTGATAAAGTGGATGAAAGCCTGGAACGTCATCGTGCCTGTGTGGATGCTCGTATGCAGCTGCAAGTTGAAGAGTGGGGAGAGCTGAGGAAGCAAGGGATGAATTTGGCGGAGGAGGTAAAAGGATTGGAGGCTCGTTTGGACGAACAAGATAAAATTATGAGCCAAGATGAAGTCTTGGATAAAGGCCTGGTAGAGCCGTCTTTTGTAAGTAGAGTGTCCGCGTTGGTTGAGGAGCAGCTACAAACTCGCGACGGAGCCTTGGAGGAGGTTGTGCGGGCCCAGAAGATCCTGCGGGAAGAGGTGAATCTGTCCATTCAACGTTTGGAACAGGAGGCAAAATTGACCCATGAGACCCTCACCACAAAACATCTTTGGCCACAGTGGGCTCCGAAATTGGATACGCAGCCACAAGGGTGTTTGATCCCTGGGCTGGATTCGGACAAGGGAGAAACTGAGAAGCGGGCCACCGTAAAAGTGATCCCCCTGGTAAATTTTGACGGGTCAGGGAGCGTTGAAGCTTTTCTGACGCAATTTGAGTGCATTTCCCGACTAAACGGGTGGAATGAGCGGGAACATACAGGGAATTTGGTGGCGACGTTGCGGGGACCAGCCGCAGATGTGTTAAACGTGATCGCGGAGGGGATGTTGACCAGCTCCCACATTTGCGAGGCGTTGAGCCGTCGGTTTGGGTTCGCGGCAAACTGTGATCTGGTGCGGGCTCAGCTCCAGCACCGCAGATTAAAGCCGGGTGAGACAGTGCAGGAGCTGGCACAGGACATTTACCAATCAGTCAGGATCGCGTATCGGGACCTTACAGTGGAGGCATGGGACAGACTGGCACTAGAGAAATTTTTAGCTGCTCTTCCTGACCCTGAGGTCCGAGCACTAGTGGAGTTACAGGATCCACCCACCGTTCACCGAGCGGCCGAGTGCGCGGCCAGGCTGGCCTCGTGGAATCGGCCGGGTCGGGTTCCAGAGAGGCCATCGGTGATGATCTGACAGGCGGAGATCCAAGATCAGGGAGGGGGCTGGGAGAAATTGGCATTACCCAAATGTTTCAGGAAATTTGCCAGAAACTGTCAAGTTTGATAAAGGGTAATCCGGTAGTTAGTGCGCCAAAGCGGCGGGGTCCAGCCCAGCCAATAGAGCAATTTGATTATGGCCGAGGGGGTCCGGAACCGGAAGAGACATTTCACCGATACTCACGGGGGCCTTTTATGGGGAGTTGTTTCCGGTGTGGGCGAAGAGGACACATGCAACGATATTGCCGGTACCCGGCGATGGAGGAACCCTCCAATAGACTTTTAGACTCGGAGAGGGTGAATCCTCCTGCTGAACCGCCAGGTTTATCCGAGATGCCCTTTCATAGGTCGGGTCCGGAGATCACTGTCGGGGGTCGGGGAGACTAGATTGGGCTGAGCATATACGGCCATGCTCGGCTGCTGAGATTGTGGCGAAGTGCCCTCCTTTGGTGAAAAAAATGAATTGTGGGAAAATTGGCATGGGTTTGTAAGTTCTGCTGGGTTTTAGAGTGACAATCGGGACAGTGGGTAATTGGAAACAAAGCGGGCACGAGTGGCTGTCCAATGGCTGGTGCGTGGATCGGGTGAGAAGTGCTGTGTGAGTTGTTTCAAGTTAAGAAGTGAAATGTATGGTGCACACGTTGATTTTTTATTGGACATGGTGTGGTAACAGCACAGATGCCAACCCTCCCGATTTCATCGGGAGGCTTCCGAAAATTCACCCAAACTCCCGCCCTTACGATCACTATCCTTATCCTCCCGAAATTTTGATATTTTTGCACTGTTCACTAATCAGAATGTACTAGTATGAGAATTGAATGAAAAGCATCGTCTGCTACGTATAGCATGTGGTAACTCCATAACGTTCGCTGCTACCAAATTGTACGTAAAAAATTGCAAATTCAAATGAGGAGCAGCGAAACATTGGGTCTGGATCTCGCTTATGCGATCATGCACTGAGATTTAGTGCATGCGGTATGTGTGCAATACAGTGCATGCGGTATGTATGCACAGTGTATATGCATGCGATACGCTCACTGCATGCAGCTGGGCCCCGTACCAGCCCGGCGGTCGCGACCACCGTGCGGTGTTTAACAGCCGCTAGAGTTCTACGAGTCGCGCTGCAGCTGTAGAACATCGACTTCGAAGTTACCGATGCTTCAATCCCTCGATGTTGATTACGAAATGGCAGAAAAGAAGCTTACGAAGACCAAGAAATGGTCTCAGAAGTACAAGACCGAATACAGTCTCCAATACCCGTGTATTCGAAAGTCTGAAAGAGGAATTCATCATGCGTATTGTACAGTATGCAGCGTTGATATTTCAGTTGAGCACGGAGGTCGCGATGATATTCGGAAGCACGTTGGAAGTAAACGGCACACAGACATTGCAAAGGAGAGATCTTCGAGCACGAGTACCGGTACACTTCTGAATTATTTCACCAAACAAGGGACAAGCGAGGAAGAGGATGTTACCCGAGCGGAACTTCTCTTTAGTGGATTTATTGTGGAACATAACTTGCCCATATCAGTCTCAGATCATGCTGGACCTCTATTTCAAAAGATGTTTCCAGATTCAAAAGTTGCTTCAAAGTATGGATGTGCAAGAACAAAAACTTCAGCAATAATTGGTGAGTTGTCAAATGTTACTGCTTCATCTATTGCCGATATTGCTAGACTAGCTCCATTTAGCCTAGCTACAGACGGTAGCAATGACAGTGGTGAGGCCCAGCTATATCCTGTCCTGATTTCGTACTATGACAACAGTGCTGGGATTGTGAAGCAAGGTTTGCTAAGTTTGCCTGCGTGCAAACAAGATTCCACTGGAGAAAACATTTTCAAACTGCTTGATCATGAGTTCAGTGACAGGAAAATTCCGTGGGGAAATTGTGTTTCCTTTTGTGCTGATAATGCCTCTGTCATGGTGGGCAAGCACAAAGGAGTCGCTGCTTATATCCACAAACAAAATCCAGAGTGCTACATCATGGGATGCCCTTGCCATATCATGCACAATACGGCCAAGAAGGCGGCTCAGTCCTTACCCATTGAATTAGATGACTTTCTCATTGATATTTACTACTACTTGGACAAAAGTAGTAAACGCGTCAAAGGAGTGAAAGCACTGCAAGAACTCTGTGATGCCCCGACACACAAGATTCTGAAGCATGTCGCAACAAGGTGGCTGTCCCTTGGTCAGTGCCTAGACAGGCTGATTGAACAGTGGGAGCCACTTCGCCTCTTCTTCAAAGAAGAAGTACGAAGAAAAATGCAACCAACTGTAGCCAAGACTCTAACAACGAGCAAGAAGGACGGCACTGTATCTACTGCCAGTACTGGCACTGCAGGATCGAGCACTAGTGGAGCAGCATTCACCACTACCACTGCAGTATCTGCTGCGAAGAAGACAGCAGGGACAGCACCAAAACCAATGCTGAGAGCAGGTAGCATCACCGGCCCTTCATCACGTTCATCTACAAAGCAGATCCCTTCAGAGTCGAGAAAGACTGTGATAGTCCCATCTACAGGCAAAGAAGGACCCAAGTTAAGTTCTGCTTTTGCCAAATCACTTGATAGAAGCTCAGCAAAACCTTCGAATCAGAGGTCTTCTTCCTTGGCTGCACCTACCTCAAGCTCTCTCCTCAAACGTAAAATTGGATCTGGTACTACGAGTCTGACCTCTTCTGCTGGCAGTAAACGCAAGTGTGATCGCCCTGCGGCTAAGTGTACTACGAGTTCTACAACTAAAAGCGCATCTTCCTCAAACACTGTGCAGGAATGTAGAGAAAAACGTGTCAACAGGATGTTCTTGTCTCCACAAACAAAACTCTATTGTTTCTTCCTTCGATATGCTAACAAGCTTTTTGAGAAGGGGAATCTTCTGCTCCAAAGAGACGAACCCTGTATTCATCTCCTGCACGGAGAATTGAATGGTCTTCTGAAAGATATCTTCCTACGGTTTTTGAAACCATCGGTGTCATCGGTTGCTCTGGTAAATGTACCCTTCTCTGACAGAAATCATCAGAAGAATGGTGAGGACCTCATGATTGGGAACGATGCCAAACTGTATATAAGGGAACAAAGGAGTCTCAAGAAATCCACCTTCACTCTGAGTGAGTCAGACATCCAAGGTTTCTTCAGTGCAGTTCGCTCATATTATGTGAAAGCCTGCAATTACATCTTCAAAACCTGGCCGCTAGATGATAAATTAGCCAAGCATGCTCAGGTGCTGGATGTTAAGCTACACCAAGAAGTGGGGTTTGACTGTGTGGAGTTTTTCATCAAGAAATTCCCCTGTCTGTTCAGTGGCGGTGATAGTGACATAGACAGTCTTGAGAGTGAATTCGCTCACTACCAGGCAGACGCCTCCATAGCTACAATTGCTACTGAGACAGTGAGAGTGGATGAGCAGTGGCATCGGATTTCACAGCTCACAGATCCCTGCACTGGTGCCAAGAAGTATCCTAATTTGAGCAAAGTGATGAAGGGAATCTTGGTCATTCCTCATTCGAACGCATCATGTGAGCGGGCACTCAGTCTTGTACGGAAGAATCATACTGAATTTCGTCCCAATTTGAGTGTCAAAACCCTGGAAGCTCTCTTAATTGAAAAACTAGCTCATAGCACCCCTTGCTACCAGAGAGAATACAGCAAAGACATAATCAGAAGGGCTAAAAGAGCCACACAGCTGTCACTCAGCAAAGCTGCCATGGAAAAAGCAAGCAGCAGTAGTACCAGCCAGTAAGGTAAGAAAAATATTGCTTCTTTTGTGCTTTTTGTTAATCTTTGATTGTCCCCTAACTTACTAATATTAACATACATGTAACATTAAAAAGTGCACAATTTTCCCCTTTTTTTGTTCAAAAAGTGGGAATTCTTAACATGTTAAATGCTCCAAAATAGGGCTCAGAGGGCACTAGAGAGCGTCTAGAACCCCAGAGCTTCCAGGGCCCTAAGGCGGGCCCTGGACCCCGCCGCAAGGGTTGAGCGCTCCGCGCTCGAGATGTGCGCTTAGCGCACATTATTTGGTGTCGGTTGCAAATCCTCCCTAATTCTGATTTCCAAAAGTTGGCATCTCTGACAGGGAAGGTCATGGTCGGTGAAGTGTTAAAAATGCAGGTGTCACATGTAAGGCCGATGGGGTGGGGGAGTCATGTGGGTTTTGTGGGTGGGGATGATGTGCTTGTCCACAGGGATTGCTGAAGCTCACGGTGAGCGTGAATTGCGACCCCCTTCAAGGAGATTCACCACCTGGTGGCTAATGGTGACAGTGTCTGGAGGCAACTGGGAGAGGGTCTGGTTGGGCGACCAAGGCGGGTAGGACCTTGGCGACCCAGGAAGGCCAGAGGAGCCAGTGAGACCCCTTCCAGAGTGTTGTACGGGATTAGAGCTGATTGCTACCAGGGGGGAGGGAATCAAAGGGAGCGGGGCGGAGAAACGTCCGGGTTGGACTAAAGCTTACCTGTGGGCATGGTTGCACCTGAGATGCCCCCATCATCTTGTGGTAACCCACTCCACGGCCATGACGGGATTCAGCCTGCATGATTAAAATGAGGACCATGACCTAGAAATGTGATGATGACCATGGTGTGAGTGTTGTGAAGATGTATGAGTCCCACTCGATCCCGCACAACTTGACATGTGCAGCAAGGGCATGATGTCCGCATAATTTTGGGGCAAGCAAATTTGAAAATTGGCTCCCCAGGTAACGCTGGGTCTATTAGCATCCACTGGGGGAGGCGGTCAAGTGTAAATATCCTGTGAATGGTGTCGTTAAGGCTTGGAGTAGGAATGTAAAGTATAAGTGTTGTGTTTTTGTGGAACCTTTTGTTTCCCCTCCCCAGATCACTGGAAGAGTGCTGGGCAAGAGCGATGATCCAGAAGATGGAGTGCAACTTCGCTCAGTGCTCTCATGTGATAAAATAAAAATAAAAATAAAATAAAAAAACGAATGATTGTTTAGGCGAGGATAAGGCCATATGGGGGTAGTACATTAAGCAGGATAGGTAAGTTAGCTGCGACTCGCTGCCCATTGCCCCTCCTACTTTATTTTGTTAGGTTAATTAGGTGTGAGTCAGTAAGTGTTAAGGCTGGTACGGTAGCGCCTGTGATATACCTTGCAGGAGCTGCGGTACCAGAGGAGGGGGCAGTTACGTTTGAGGGGGGGGTGTATGCATTCAAAGGGTAATTAGGATGTTTAATTAGGTATGCCATGCTGTTCGAGTTTACCAGGATCTCGATGTAATAAGTAGCAATTCAGTGGTGATAAGTTGTCTAGTAAATGTTCATTTCTTCAAGGGGGAAATGATAATTGTCACGTAATTAGATAGGGACACGGGATAGGGTAAGTGTGTCTGCGTAAACCCCTTTTGGTATTCTCTGGAGACTGGCCGTGACGTCACAGGACAGTGCAGCGGATGGCTCCGCCCCGTGATCACGATTGGCAGAAGGCGACGGCGGTGGGCCAATAAACGGCTCAATTGGAAGTGACGAGGACAGGAGGATAAAAAGGTTCTGTTCGGGGTCGAAAAGGAAGAGGAAGAAGATCGGGACAAAACGATCGTGTTTTTTTGGTGTGGAGGCTGTTGCGCGGAGAGCGTCCTTGTTGTTGTGCTGATTCGATCGTGTTCTTCATCGTGTCTTGGAGCCTTGCTGAGCCTCGTGCCTCACCTTGGTTGGCTCTGGGGTTCTGCTGACTCGGAGTACGGGGTCGAACGGCGGGCGGACCTGCCTCCCTCTCCTGCTCGCAACTTGGCGCCAGAACTGGTTCCCTGGCGGCTGTGAGCGGACTTGGGCCAAGACCAGGAGGTCGACAGCACCATGGTTTCTCCTGCCCCCCTGACGAGAGCAAGGCCAGCTCGTCCGACGCCGATCCAGGGACAGTTGCGTCCACACCACGGTCCAGCCTGACCACCAGAAATAGCTACGTTGTGTGTGTGTGTGTGTGTGTGTGTGTGTGTGTGTGTGTGTGTGTGTGTGTGTGTCTGTGTGTCTGTGTGTCTGTGTGTGTGTGTGTGTGTGTGTGTGTGTGTGTGTGTGTGTGTGTGTGTGTGTGTGTGTGTGTGTGTGTCTGTGTCTGTGTCTGTGTCTGTGTCTGTGTCTGTGTGTGTGTGTGCTTGGCGCCTTCGAGGGTTTGAGATATGTATATTCATTGGAATTGTCTGTGTTTTTCCCCACGCCCGATTCCACACCATCCCGTCGAATCGCCCCGGATCCCTCTTCTTGCCGAGTCTTGTTATTTCTGGTTAATAGTAAAAACAAATAAACATCATCAACTCAGTGAAAAGTGACTCGTGCCACCTTCCTTGTCCCGTTTGCGGTAGAGCGATTAGAACCGCCATGTTTGGGTTATAAATAAATAAACCGCCTCCATCGTTCAAGTCCCGTGGACGTCACAGTATTTTTGATTTATTGATTCATCAATTAATTCGTCTTTTTTTTTCCGATGAATTACTTAATTTTCAAAAAGTTACAGAATCGGATGAAACAGTGGTGGTTTAGTTATGCTATTAGCCAATTGACTGAGAAATTAATTATTTTACGATTATTAATATTTGCTTATTTTAATTTGACAATTTATCAATTATTTTCTTTCTTGTTTGTTTGTTTGCCCAGGTGATATCTCAGCCATCCTTTGGGCTAGGAAGCTGAAATATGGGCACAATATTGAACAAGTGCTTTGGCAAGAACAGCATTTTTTTTTGTTTTTTGATTAATTAGTTAAAGGGTAGCAGCTGGGTGGAGAGGTGAGAGGGTCAGAGGATCAAGACAAGAATAGAGATAATAAACTGCAAGCCTTATGGTCAATAAGAAGCAGACTCTAAAACTCAGCTTCCTGTTACGAGAATCCATACACATGGAGGGATTTCACTTCCAAAGTTTCAAGGGGTCGAGATCAGCAGCAGAAGCACCAGTCCGCATTGAGGAGCCGTATTCCCTGACATTCTGGATGAAGGCTTTGCACCACACTACAAGCTGAGGATGGCAGAAGAAACATGACTGCATATAATTCCGATGCAGTGGTTTGAAATTTGAGGGCAGCTTGAAGTTGGGTACCAAAGGACCTCTCCGATCAAAATAAACATGTGGTCCTTTTGTACTCACCTTGCATGAATATTGTCGAATTTCAACTGAGAACGAATGTTTGTTTCCATATTTGCAACACTAACATCCGATTATTCTGCAGTTTCACGAAGACCAATTTGGCGATTCTCCAACATTAGCTCATTATCACGTTTAAAGTTTGCTTGTGTGACAGCAGTTGGTTGCATGCGAGTTCTCAAAATCACTCACCAACTCACGGCCATTTTGGAACTTGCCACACCATTTAAACACAAAATACAGTGCCTATAGAAAGTCTACACCCCCTTTAAATATTTTCACGTTTTGTTTCCTTGTAGCCTGGAATGAAATTGCATTAAATCAGACTTTTTCCACCTTTATTTATACATTGTAACCCATAACTTCCAAGTGAAAAACAAATTCTACAAATTTCAGAAAATTAATTAAAAATACAAAACTGGAATATCTTGGTTGGATAAGTGCCCACCCCTCTGAGTTATTACTTGGTGCAAGCACCGTTGACAGCAATTACAGCTGTGAGTCTGTTGAGATAGGTCTCTACCAACCTTGCATGCCTTGATTGGGTGATATTTGCCCATTCTTCTGCACAAAACTGTTCAAGCTCAGTCAAGTTGCATGGGGAGCATTGGTGGACAGCAATCTTCAAGTCATGCCACAGATTTTTGATTGGATTTTGGTCAGATCTCTGACAAAGGCCACTGAAGGACATTTATCCTTTTGTTCCTCAGCCACTCCAGTGTAGCTTTGGCTGTGTGCTTCGGGTAGTTGTCATGCTGAAAGGTGAACTTCCATCACAATTTCAGCTTTCTTGCAGAGGGCAGCTGGTTTTCCTCTTGGATTTTCCTGTATTTTGCTCCATCCATTTTCCCTTCTATTCTGAGAAGTGCCCCAGTCCCTGCTGATGAGAAAATTCTCATAACATGATGCTGCCACCACCATGCTTCACAGTAAGTTTGGTTTTCTTTGGGTGATGTGCTGTGTTGTGTTTGCGCCAAACGTAACGTTTTGTATTTAGTCCAAAATGTTCCATCTTGGTTTTGTCAGACCATAAAACTTTTTGCCACATGGCTTCAGACTCTCCAGTGTTTTTTGCATACCTCAAACGGGACTTAACATGGGCTTTTTGGGGGTAATGGCTTCCTTCTTGCCACCCTCGCGTGCAGGCCAGACTTGTGGAGTGCTTGCGATATTGTTGTCACATGCACACAGTGATCAGTCTTTGCTCAAAAGGCATGTAACTTTCAAAGTTGCCATTGGTCTCTTGATGGCCTCTGTCATCAGTCTCCACCTTGCTTGGTCATCAAGTTTGGAGGGATGGCCTAATCTAGGCAGGGTCTTGTTGGTACCACATGCCTTCCACTTCTTAACGAATATCTTGACTATGATATTGAAGGCCTTCAAAATATTTTTATACCCATCCCCTGATCTGTGCCTTTCCACAACTTTATCCCGGTGGTCGTTTGAAAAATCATTGGCGCTCATGGTCGAGTCTTTGCTGTGAAATGCACCACCCAGCAGACGAAACCTACAGGAACAGCTGATTTTATTCTGAAATAATCAGAATTATGACACTTTAATATAGCTGGAGGCCAATTAACTTGGTGTCTGAATTTGAAGGTGATTCGTTTTACCTGGGCTGATTTCCAATTGCGATTATTAGCGGGGTGAACACTTTTCCAAACATGATATTCTAGTTTTGTATTTTTTTTTTTAATGAATTTCCTGAAATTTGTAGAATTTGTTTTTCACTTGGAAATTGTGGTTACATTGTGTAAATATAGGTGGAAATGTGATTTAATGCAATTTAGTTCCAGGTTATAAGGCAACAAAAGGTGAAAAATTTGAGAGGGGGTGTCGACTTTCTATAGGCAATGTATGTGAAAACATTCATCACCAACCTGTGCAGAAAGTCTCCTTTGAATATTTTCCACAATCAATTTTATGATACACCTCAGGTTTCCAGCACTTGTGACTATGTTGGCCACCATCTTGGTTTTACCCAGAATTGTTTTTCCAGCATTGATGCCATTTCCTGGATGTATAACTTGCTCAAGGTAGATGATGTCATCGCTCAAAATTTCAGCACTGAGCTATTATTTTTACACAATAAGTCGACATCAACCTTTGAACCGCACTTGCACAACACATTAACATTTTCTGTCTTTTGAAACTTTGTCTTCCAATTAACTCCTCTCCCCAACCAGTACTATAGTAAATTGTGCATTGACTTTGTTTTCTTTTATTTCCCTCCAAGCTCTCCACAGAACAGACTGCAAAGCTGGTTTCAGATCTTCTAATTGTCAAGGTATACTGTGTACTTGTCAGAATGCACATGACCACAACACACTGTCCTTGTCGAGATTTCGCACAGTCCAAATCGATAGAATTGAGCAGTAACTATGTATATATATATATATATATATATATATATATATATATATATATATATATATATATATACTGTACATATATATACTGTACATATATATATACTGTACATATATATATATACTGTACATATATATATACTGTACATATATATATATACTGTACATATATATACTGTACATATATATACTGTACATATATATACTGTACATATATACACATATATATGCCTGGTGTTGGCTTAATTGTTAGGGTGGTTGGCTAGGGATCCTAGGATCCTGAGTTCAAATTCCACTTTGCTGTTGAATTAATACCAGGTGAGGCTGACTGTGCCTGTCATCCTTCTGAGGTTGGCAAAATGAGTGCCATCATTCTGGTATACTGTCAGAGTGGCGGCCCGTCCAGGATTGTGTCCCCAATAGCCAAGGAGACTGCTGAGGCAGCACTTAAAAGGTTAAGGGGTTTCACCATGTGTGAGCTATTAACTGAGCTATTTACTTTATACTTTAAGTAGAAAATAACTCCAAAGCAAAAATTCACTTTTATCGTAAAAATTATTTTGGGAAAACTCGTTTCGCAACATGCCAATTCGCGATATGCCTGGTTTTTCAGGAATGCATCCACACAAGCAACCACGAGAGGAGCACAAACGTTGAGGCCTACTTTCTTTTTGCTTTGGAGTTATTTTCTTTTTAAAGTATAAATAATGTAAATAGCTCATTTAAGAGCTCATACATGGTGAAAACCATAAACCTTTTTATATTAATATATATATATATATATATATATATATATATATATATATATATATATATATATATATATAATCATAAATACTAGAACGGCTTGCCAGAGGACCTGGGTTTGATTCCCGGTCTGGGCCTGTAATTTTTACACATTTATTTATGATGTTGGTTCTATCTTGTTCATTTCCAATTATATATATATATATATATATATATATATATATATATATATATATATATATATATATATATATATATATATATATATATATATATATATATATATATATATATATATATATATATATATATATATATATATATATATATATATATATATATATATATATATGTTGTTGCGAATTCGCGCCCGCCGGCGTGCGAACGGCCACGTGACTCGAATCGCGGCACGTCGCCCACCGGACGGACAATTCTGTCGTGACCCTCTCGGGCTAACGCCGGGAGCTAGTCATGGGTGGGCCTTTCGGCCTCACCACGATCGTGCCAATCGGCCACCCGCGTGGGATAGGGTTGCTCGCCAAACTCGACCTACCTAAGTACCCACGCGGAGGGTAGACCGGGCGATCGCACCTCGCCGCAGGTCGACTCTGGACACGGGCCGCTTAAGCGATCCGTTCCGTACTATCGGGATAACCGAGCGGTGTTATCGTCAGCATCGACGGTTCCGATTAATTATCGGGCGTATTAAGCCCACTACCAACCCTTTACGTGAAGCAAGATGGAGATTCAATTAAAGAAAAGACGAAGCGAAACGGGAAAACAGTTCAACATGGTGCACATTTATTCCGTGGCACACGGAAAGCACACATAAACAATTAAAACAATTATGCACAAAAAGCAAATGTAACAAAAGAAACAATGACGCAGAGATACTACCAAATAAGACCGACACATGGCAACACTTAACAGTTTTACTTCACCAGACTGGCGCCACACACACACGTTTACACAGAAACAAAAGAAAAGGGCCACCCTCAAAGACAAGGGGGCAGACGGGGCCTGTGGGCCAATATTTGCGCGGGACCTGAAGGAGCGGTCAGGTCCGTGAGACCGGGTGGGTCCTACCCGTGTCTTTGTGATGAGCCGCAAATGTGGCAGCGCGGCGGTGCCCTGACTTCGTGCTCCTTCGCGGGTTTCGTTGGCACTGCTTGGAGTGGGGTGGGAACGGGGCCCCCTTTTCGCACTATCTCAGCGCGGGGGAAAAGGGGGGGAATTGTTGATGCTCTGGGGAAAGAGTATAGCTGGCTTGCTTGGGTCCCGTGACGAGCGATTCCACCGCGACCTCGTCGCCGACCGCCGTCTTCCTTGCCTCGGACCCGAACTCCTCGGTCTCTTCCCCCAATTCTCCTCAGCCGACTGCCGAAAACCACCGGGACGCCCTCTCCTCCCAACTCCACTCCGCGCTCCAAACTGACTGCCCAAAACTCTCTCCGCTCTTCTGCCACTCTCCGCTCTTCCAAGGCCGACTCTGCCCAGATTCGCCTTGCGCTCAGCGCTTTATAGGCTGGCAGGAGAACCCATATGCAAATTTCCGGATCAGAACGAGCTCAGGGGTGGAGCCACGCTCGCCCATTGGACGGAGAAAAAGGGGCGTGAATCTCCCCTGATCCTAGAATTTGCATATCTCGATTCCACACAGACGCGCCTGGAGGTGGGGGTGTAGCATTCCTGATCCGAATTCTCCTCGGAAAGGCCGCATTTTGCACTCGCGGCACGGCGCGCGTCCCGTACGAGCCCAGGACAGCCTGACGCTCGGTGCTCACAGGTGGTGCGGGAATGGCACAGAAGGAGAGAGGTGAAGGTGGTGGACGGTTTATGGTGGTGGTTTATGGCCATGGTGCCGTTTGGAATGGCGGTGATGCGATGTTTGCGGGAGCGAGTTGTGAAGGTAAAGATCGTGGCTGTTGGCGTTGTTGTTGTTGTGAAGCGGCGTTGTGGTTGGTGGTTGTTGTGTGATGGTTGGAGCGTGGTTGGTTCAAAATAAAGATAGAACAGAAAAACGGCTATCTCAAAGCGTCGCAGCCCGGATGGATCACATAAATTCCCTCTATACAACGGGTTTGGGCTTACTACACATGTACTTACAGAGATATCTCACCTACGGGACCTGAATGGTGGTTTGCGAATTTCCACAACAATATATATATATATATATATATATATATATATATATATATATATATATATATATATATATATATATATATATATATATATATATATATATATATATATCTGGTGTTGGCATCCAAAAGGGATCCAAAAGGTCCTGAGTTCAAGTCCCGTTGGACCACTGAATTAATACACCAGGGGTTGACTCAGCCTGTCATCCTTCCGAGGTCGGCGAAATGAGTACCAGTGTACTGGGCCGGTGTATACCCCGGTTAAAATAGGTGTACCCTATCCCTGTGTCGTAAGAGGCGACCAGGGTTGCGTCAGGAAGGGCATCCGGCGTAAAACGTGCCAAATCACGATGCGGATCATACAGATGATCCGCTGTGGCGACCCCTAAATGGAGCAGCCGAAAGAAGAAGAAGAAGAAGAAGAGAATATATATATATATATATATACATATATATATATATATATATATATATATATATATATATATATATATATATATATACATATATATATGTAATCATGATATCTCAAAAAGTTGTGGATGAGTGATGTTTCATTTGTTATCTTGCCAAAACGAAGTTTTTGCAAGATATTGTTATGGTTGTGGAAATTTGCATTACACCATAAAGAGTCCTCAGGTGAGATATCTCGATAGGTCCATGTGTAGTTAGCCCAAACCCGTTGTATAGAGGGAATTTATGTAATCCATCCAGGCTGCGACGCTTTGAGTTAGCCATTTTTCTGTTCTATCTTTTATTTCAAACAAACAGCATCTCAACAACCACGCCATCCCCACCACAGCGCCAACCATACTACAACCATGCCACCTCCACCATCTACGCTACCACATCTTCGCCACTCACCATTCAATAGGTCCCATGCAGTTATGAGCTCCGCGGAAGAACAAAAACCACCAACGATGCTCGGGGGTTTTTCCCGCCTGTTTCTCCCGTCTAAATTCTCCGCGCTCGGTGTAGTGGAAGTGCGATCCCAGCCGGGGGTCAAAGGTGAGAAAAAGTGGGGGCCTCTTTTTGGGGGAATAATTATCTGGCCCTGAGCCAGAAACTGACTCCCCTGGCCCCCGCACGGGGCGGGGTGGAGGGAGAGCGAGAGGGCACGCCACCCTTCGAAAGGCTTCTCCAAGAAGCTCGAAGGGAGGGGGGCCGAAAACGGGGCGGAGCCCCGCGCTACAAAAGTCAGACAACACGGACCTTGCGGAGGTAGAGTAGTCTTTGAGGCTTCCTGTCTCCTTGTCTTCGAGAGTTCCTGTGTTCTTCGGGTTGTTTGAGCTTCTGGGCTGGACGTCGTCTCCTTCTTGGCGCTGCTTGTCTTGTCGAGGGAAGAGGTCCTGCGCTCGCGGCTTGGCGAGCGGCCTGTCAACGAAGGCACGGACGGGAGACGTGGCAGCGCCGGTTGTGAGGTTGACCTGCGCGTCCGGACGAGGAGTGCCGGAGAGGGTTTGCCGGCTGCGAGAGAGGTCAGGGCCAGGCGCGACCACGCTGACGGTCGTGGGAAAGGGACTCACCAGCCACGAAAAGGGAAGTCGCGACTTCTTTTCTTTTTCCTTTGCTTTTTGTGTAAATGTCTGTGGGTGGCGCCAGTCTTGCTCAAGTAGTATTGTTTTAAGTGTTGCCGTGTGTCGGTCTTATTCGGTTTTACCTCTGCATTTGCTTTTGTGCATTATTGTTGCTGTGATTGAATATACGTGTGTGTGTGTGTGTGTGTGTGTGTGTGTGTGTGTGTGTGTGTGTGTGTGTGTGTGTGTGTGTGTGTGTGTGTGTGTGTGTGAATAAAATGCTTGCTGGTTGAACTGTTCCCGCTCTGCTTCGTCTCCTTTCTTTTTATTTACTCTCCATCTTGCATCACGTAAGGGGTTCGCAGTGGGTTTAAAACGCCCGGTAATTATTCGGAACCGTCAAGGCCGACGATAACTCCGCTCGGTTATCCCTGTAATTCGGAACGAACCGCTTAAGCGGTTCGTGTCCGGAGTCGGCCTGTGGCGTGGTACGATCGCCCGGTCGACCACTCGCACAGGTACTTAGGTAGGTCGAATTTGGCAAGCAACCCTATCCTGCGCGGGTGGGCAATTGTCACGATCGTGGTGAGGTTAAACCCCCACCCGTGACTGGCTCCGGGTGATAGTTCCCGAGAATTGTCCGTCTGGTGGGCGACGTGTCGCGATTCGAGTTACGTGGCCGATGACACGCCGGCGGGCGCGAATTCGCAACAGTATGTTAGTCAGCTTGTATGTTTTTTTTTTTTTTTTTTTTTTTTTTTTTTGTCTGTAATCACGTATCGATCACTCTGCAGAGCACAGTTATCATTGGAAATTTTTGTAACTTCGCATATCAGAGTCCTATAGAGGTCCCTTTCAGCGCATAAAATTTTCAAGGTCAAAGGTCAAGGTCACTTTGTCGCAAATCAGGGGAGTCGACGAAACCCTTATTTTTTGAGTAATTTTGATCGGATCGTCTTCAAACTTCATGGGAATATAGTTCATGGTCTGGCGCTCAGCTGATTAATTTTTGGTGACGATCGGCCTTGACCTTCATGGTTCGCTCTGGAGGTCGAAAGTTTTTGACCCCAAGGTCAAATTTTGAAATCTTAGATACCATATCGAGTAATACCTCATCTGAAAGCGCTTGATAAGTGCTTTCCTGATCTGTCAAAAGTTTGACGCTATGACGTCATTTGATGACGTCATGACGAAAAAAACGGATTTTTCATGAAAATTTTATTTCCTCAGTTCTCATCAAAATCTCTTTATTTCATGTACAACGGTCCTGGAGAGATACTATTAACCGTACGAAAATATAAAGGTCAAGGTCAACGGTTAAGGTCACAAAAAGGTCAAGCATCAAGGTCGACGAAACCCTTATTTTTTGAGTAACTTTAATCGAATAAATAAGTCACTCGTGTTCACATTTTGGCAAGATACTGGTCACCCTGGGGGTGACATTGGTTTATTTGTTTGTCAGTTTGTTTGTGTCTGTTTGTGAGCAGGATATCTCAAAATATTATGGACGGACCTGGACGAAATTTGGTGGGCAGGATGGATGTGTGACTAGGACAGATTGATTAGATTTTGGTGAAGATCCAGATCTGGATGCGACAAATTTTTTTAACTGATTCTTCACCATTGAGAGATGAGGCCAAAAACGATATATAGCATGATATTTCAAAAAGTTGTGGATGTATTTGGACGTAACTTGGTGGACAGGTTGCGTTTATTGGGTTGACAAGGACGAATTGATAATATTTCAGTGGATGAGAAGGATGAACGGTCCGGATGCATATCTGTCCTTTCAATGCGATACAAAATGTAAACTGTTCAGCCTGGCAGAGGTATGCGCTCTACAGAGTGCCATTCAACATTTTACAATGTTTTGATTGTAACCACGCATGTTTGAAGTCTTTATCATGTCTGAAAGTCAAACTTGCTTCATTGTCACTGATGGTTAAGCAAATTTATTTTTCCTTGTTTTTTCTGTCTTTATCATTATATTTTTTTGCAAAAAAAACATCGATCCCCTTTGGGTCTCGAAGAAGACGTAAGTTCTGCCTTTGTATCGTGCACCTGAACTTTTTGATAAATTGGCAGGAATATACTTCTGAGTTCTGACCAATACCACCGATACTTTTTGAAAATTTATGGTGTCTCTTCACTTAAATAAATATCATAATTCTGTTCCACCTTTGTTTACATGTAATTGATAAACAGTGCAATATGGTCTGCAGTCTCACTCATTTGTATACTGTTTTTTATGATCTTTCACATATTCCTTGCTTTCTTCAATTAGCCCTCTTACTTTTTATAACCTTTCTCTTTCATTGTTCTACTCTTCCTTATCCAACTTCCTCCCTTGACCTTTTTCTTTTTTTTAATCCACATATAGAAGCTTTTACACATTGTTGAGCAACGTGCAGCTGCATCACATGTGGACACCACCCTTAAATTCACGCTATCTGCACTGTGGAACCTTACGGATGAATCGCCATCCACGTGCCTGCACTTTGTACAACACAGGGGCCTTGACCTGTTCATGGATGTCTTGCAGGTGATTCAAGGTGTCACCTTCTGTCTTCTACCAATATACTCCATGCACTACAGCATCTTTTTCCTCACCATCTGCTCTCCTTCCCGCTGTCATTCTTTTTATTGTCTTTTTTCCCATCTTTCCATTTCCTCCATCCTTGTATCTCAATGTCGACTTCCATTGCTTTCACTTTAAAGAATGTAATTCATATATTTTGTTAAAGTGCGATAACCATATATTTTGAGTTATTCCTTTTCCTCCCCTCTCCTCTCTTACCACCATCCACCCTCCCCCCCAACCCTCTTTCTTTCCTCATTTTACTATTTTTAATTCGCCACCCCTTCCCCTTTTTTTTACAACTTCAATAATGACTTCACCATTGACAACTGCGATTCATATATCGACCACACCCAAAGTCCCCCCCCCACCTCCTCACTCGATGCTTACAATTTTTGTAACAACCTAAACCCTTCCTCACTTTGTGTATTTGTAATATGCAGTTGCTTCTTTATCTATAACCTATTGTGAAATAATTGATGTTGAAACATTTGTGAAGAGCCATCCATTCCTTGCTTTGTTATCAACTTTTTGCAACGTTATTTGTCAAGGACATAATTTGATATTCAGAATGACACTTCAGTTTCTTGTCCTTTTATAATGTGCTACAGCCACAGTGTAGTCTGTAGTGTGTATGCACACCCAGTTCATGACTTAGCCTGTCTATACCATCATGTTATGAGATCCCAAGCAATATATGGTCAGGGCTCAACTGCAGTTTCCATCACCAAGTTCTTTTCAGGGCCCCACCATGTTGCATCAAATCGGGTTCCTTGGCCACATTTCATGTTGATGATCAGCAATGACCAGCAGTGGATCTCAAAAATTTGCACTGGATGAAACAGCTGGAGTTTATAGTATAAAAATTGCTACTCGAGGGCAAACTTGACAATAGACAATTGTAATATCTTTGGAGCAATTGGCAATGTTGTGTTGTACAGCACAATGGCAGTGCTCTTTCAACATCGATTTTAACGTGAATATTGTCTTCTTATTTATGTTGTACAAATGATTTTGCATTGCTTTGATTTATGTCTATTCCCTCAAACCTTCATGGTCTGCCATGCTGTTAAACAGTCTCGTGGCAAGGATCGCACTGAATGGTTTGCCATTTCCTTCCCAGTAGTAGTCAGTGCAGGAATTTTTAATTTGCTCAGTGACAAGGTAGTGGTGACAGTGTACTATAGTATTTGCAAAAGACTTCATACCATCAGACTTTTCACGTCCACTAGCAATCAATTTTGTCAGATGTGTCCCCAGATAAACATCCCATCTGTCGATGGTACACACATTTATAAAATGTCCTGCCGACAAACCACCAGGTAGGGAATTTTACCCAGACTAGATAGCTCAAAGTCAAGTAAGCTATCTCCACGTACAAAGCTATCACCAAAACAAAACTAACCCTAATCCTAACAGCTTGGAGTAAGCTGTCTCCAAAACAAAACTCCATTGTTTTGGTATATAATGTAAAATGTGTTTTTGTTTTTCGGTGTAAACATGGTTGTCATGCCATGCTCATTATTAAACCTTGGATGTGAATCTGTGGCCCCCAATGCCAGGGTGACAGGACATGATTTTATTACAAATTTCATCTTCTGAAGTTTTTGTTTTGTTGTCCTGAAAGTTTAAATTTTTTTTTCATTGCACTCTTTACTCTTTACATTTAACTGACTCAGTTATTTTCTTTGCAATTGTCTATTGTATTTTGTTATATTCTGTATTCATGAATACACTCCTCTCCTCCCACCCACCTCCACCTTCAGACATTCCCGAATGATCCTTCAGTGCAACAGAAGGTATTAGGACTGTTGGTAAGTTAATTTTAATTAACTCAGTATGCCAACTTTCTTGTGCATTCCCTTTTAGCTCGCCTGTTTGAAGAACAGAGAGCTATAGCGATACCCCCGGCGTGAGCGTGAGCATGAAAATGTTAAAGTTTTTGGTGCAAGTTATTTCCTTTCTAATGTTTTTATCTACCACACTTTTTTTACTGATTACAATATACAAATACATATATTGCTTTAAAATTATTTGGATCAGACTTTACTGCAATGCTTTATAAAAAAATATTATTAGACTAGTCTTTTAAAAACGATAAATGTATAAACAGGCAAGCATTGGGTGGCTTTGACACCAACTTTGGTTATGCCTCCGGTGATGATGTCACCGGTGGCATTATGTTTTTTTATCCCCCGCCGCATGGCGGAAGGGGGATATTGTGAGGTGAAATACTAATGGCAGCTTGAATTCTGGACTTTTCTACAGGAAGTGGGTGTGGGTGTTCGGGCACGAGTCGTGAGAATACTGTAGCACTTTCACAAGATGGTGGGGAGGGAGACTTAGATGGTCGATACTGCTTTATAAATGTTGGCATTTTAGATTTGCTTGAGTTAGTTTACACATCTTTACGGCATAACTAATTCCCACCCAAATTTGAACGAGCTTTCATGGGACTGATATTTTGTATCAGACAAAACATACAATATAATTGGAATGACTGAAGATAGCCGGACAAGAAAGTAATACTTTTTTCATCGCGATTAGTACAGTTTCCACTCAGGACTAAGTCGGTGCCTAAGTTTACCTGTTCATGCATACGGAGAAGTATAAAATTTTATTTCCTTCTTTTTCCGGTATGGTCATTAATACCTGTCCATCTGGTTCCCTTCTCTCTTTTTGTAGAAACTTTATTTAGATTGTAGTTTTGGCATGTTCACAACTTGTTTTTGATTGGCTGTGGTTAGCCATTAACTTATTTTCACCTGCTTCGCCATCGCCTGTACGCACTCTTTTGACGCCATTGTTTATCATGGAGTACGGTAGTACTCCATATCGAGAAATGAGACAGGGAGAAAATGGCCACCCATTCAAATGTGTACACAATGATGCGCTCATAAACACTTTTTCAAGTGAAGTTAGAAACATATGAAAGCCAAACTTTTTATTCTCAAATGTTTTCTGAACTACCAAGACTTAAAAAGATGCCAGAATACATCACTAAAGTACCACAACGAGCAAGTGCTAAAACACCAATTTGGACTTCTTCTGCTTCTCTAAAAACAATGTAAAACTGTAGCTCAACCTACCTCAATAACTGCTGAAGCCATGATGGTGATTCCAACATGAGGAGGTTACTTTGTTTCTGGGCTAGTGCACGCAACCCAAAATTTAAAGATATATATATATAAAACATTAATTGTTTTATTAAAAAAGTAAATCGAACGTAAATGTGGACTCAACCAAACCAGGCCAGGATTGTGGGAGTGGGGGGATATGGACAGTAGACCGAACCATTCCAAAAGCGATACATATCCAAACCATCACCCAAATCAACTGAAACAAGTATGAAAATATCTTGATAACAGAGATGGATTTAATCCATCCCAAAATAACAAAATATATTAAACATTAAACATTTTATTATTTAAAAAACAACAATCACATTGTCATTTCTGCACACAATCTGTGGTAATGATGGCTGAGTAGACAAGAAACAGGAAGCAGACATGAAAAGCTGACGTATAGGGGAAATGAAAATAAGTGTGGCTGGCCAATAAAGGCGAGTCATTGAGATTAGAAAATAGTGGGAAGAATAATTGGGATGTTGGTTGCAATAATATGGTTTTATTGTCACAGCTCACTTCTTGTTGGTTGACGCAAACACCTGATATTTAATGCCGTATAAAGGTGCTTTTATTACTCAAACCTAAACAACACAGTCGTTCTCACTGATACCAGAGTGAGGTCATGTAGAATCTTTATATTCTGTTGCTTGAATAGCTGTGACATCACAGTGGGACACGGTGTGTTTTTCTTCATATTCATTTGTAGATGATAACGAAAGAGCAAAGAAAAACGTAGCTTAATGGTAGAAATTTCAAGTTGTTATTTAAAGTAACTTATTTGAAAGCATTAATAAACATGATTTCAGAAATTTAACTTGTCATCGATCTTTAACCTATGTAAAATGTCATTTATGTGCAAATACATTAACAATAACAAAGTCAATCTCCTTTGTTTTGTTTTTTACATCATCCTTTTGTGCCCATCAACTATCATCCTTTGTCTTTCAAATTTCCCCAACCCCACCTTCCAAACTAACAGAACAATATCGCAGAGGTGATAGAGCTGCACCCCAAGCTGATGAGAAAACAGTTTATCGAGCACATTGGGTATGTTGCGATGTTTGTAACACCAAACACAATTGTCTCCATACCATTGATGGTATGAACCTGCTAAACAGTTAAAACAAAAGGTGTATCTAAAAATAAAAGAAATAAGGCTGGGGTTGGCTTAATGGTTAAGGTGGCTGTCTTAAGATCTTAGGGTCTTGAGTTTGAGCCCCTGTCATGATGTTGATAATAACACCAGGCAGATTGACTCACCCTGTCATCCTTCTGGGGTCGGCAAAATGAGTACCAGCTTACTGGTAGCATGGGCACCGACCGCATCAGCGGCATAGCCACGCTTTCAGAAAGTGAAGCAACCAGCAGCCACAAGCTGCATACGAAACAACATCTAAAAAAAATAAAATTCAACTGAAAATTACTAAATCTGTTCATAATAACATTTTTGCCTTTGCATCGTTGTTTGAGAAAAAGCAGCAAATGTAGCTAAAGTGATTTTCCCAGAAATTTCTGTGAAGACTGCCACATATTACTTTTGTGTGCCATCTATTTGATGTGAAACACACTGGTGACATCATAATTTCATTTTGGCCAATCAAAGACAAAGCTTAATTTCCTCCACATATAGAATCAGAAAAAAATATCACAAATCACAAAATCTTTTAATGTGTGTGTATATAATATATATATATATATATATATATATATATATATATATATATATATATATATATATATATATATATATATTACATATATATTACATTAAATGATAGACACACTTAATCCATTACATAGATTTACATAGTTGCGTATCTGGCTTATGGGCTAAATAGGTAATATATTATAATAGTTATTTCATAGTGCATGTCAGCAGAAGTGTGATGTAATTAACGAGATTGTGTCGAGTACGTTTAGCGCTCTTGTCTTCCCACCCAAATGTGTGTTTCAAATGCTCCATCTTCCCTTTCCTTACACTCTGCAAAACCCACTGCGAACAATCTGTGTCATTGTGTTTTCCTGTCCCCATGTTTTTCAGTACTGTGAGGTGTTTTTAATTATAAGCAGTAGGTTTATGTATAGACAAGAGCGCTTGGTCAAACTTATACAGCATTGGCAAATTGTGTGAAAGCTCGCACCGCGAGTAAATAAGAGACTTGTCACGCGTTGGTAACAAATCTGACGTGTAATTGGAAAGTTACCAGACCTCCAGCCAATAAATGTAGGGACGTGATCCTCACGCGATTTCCACATCAACCAATTGATGCACGCCACGAGTGGTAAATTGCTCACAGTGTCACGCTTTAAAAGAGTGTGAGAGAACGCTAACTGAGCTCTGCAATGCGATATTTCTGGTACTGGATACTCTCTGGGAAGCTGCACAATTGCCCTGATTAGTCCTGCTTTGGTGGTCTGGCATATTTCCCTTCGCAATTCAGTACAGCCTCATGATCCTTTTTTGTGTATACAAAGTCGAGGCTCTTGTAGGAGCTAGCACATAAAACGGATCAAGACGTAATAGAACAAAAAGAACAAGGTAAAGAGATGGGGGGAAACGCATCAACAGCAGGGATGAGGGATAAAATAGAGGGAGATACTTGGACAAATAAGGAAAGTGAAGAAGAATGAGGGGAAGATGCACAGGTTGGATGGGATGGATACAGCAACAAGCTCTCAGGAAGGAAAAACTGAAAATTTTGGAAAGAGGTCGTCTTTGGGAGGGTTAATGGGGTAGAAAAGATCATGGTTTTGGATGGGGGTGATCTAAGATGGTGGTGAACAACCATGAACAGTGGTGAGATCTGAGATGGTGGTCATGAAGATGTGGAGGGAAAAATGAGATTGAAGAGAATGTGGAGGAAGTTAGTTCCACAGACAGTGAAAAAGAGGAACAAATGAGTGGATGTGTGCCTTGTTTCTGGGGGTTTCACAAGAAGGGGGTTGCTGGTGGACTGTGTGCACCCTGCAGAAACTTGGGAGGTGGGGGGCGTGTAGGGGTGGGGGGAAGGCATGGAAAGAGCTGAGCGTGCATGACCAGAAAGGAGGCGGAAGAAGACAGAGAGACCACTGACCTGTCTGCAATGTGAGTAAAAAACTTTGTCTGCAAAGTAATAGGCCCATATACTCAGCTTCATCGTGGTAGATTCCAATGATCCTGAAGGCCTTGGTTTCCACGGCATCAAACTGAACAAGATGTGAGGTAGGGGCGCCAACTGAGAATGGAGTGCAGTACTCCATTAAGCTGCGGATGAAGGCCTTATTGGTGGATAAGAGTTCAGGTGTGCCAAGGAAGGATTTTGCATGATTGAGAATTCCCATTTGGCAGCTGGCTTTGGAGGCCAACTTTGAAATGTGGTTTGCCAAGAAGCATCATGGCTGATTCTGAGGCTCAAGGGTTTGAGTGGCTGGCTGAACCTCTTCAAAAGGATTGCTAAAAAAAATATATGGGAGCGCTTGGCAAAGTCTTTTCGAAGAGTGCGAGTGTGAGATTTGTCAGGATTGAAAGACACATTCCAAGTATTTGACCAACTTGTGATTCTATCAGTCTGGAGAGAGCCTAGAGGCTGCTGGCTGCTACATGCCTATGTGAAGGATGAGGGATGCTCCGGCATAGGGTGGAATCATCAGTAAAGAGATAAAGAGGATTTTCCAGAGAGTCAGAGAGATCATTGATGAAAACCAGAAAAATAACAGGGCCCAGAACGCTGCCTTGAGGAACTCCAGCCTGGACAGGAAGAGGACATGAGAGAACTCTTTTTCTTCCCCTCCCCTGCTGGGTGTATGAACTGTTGGTTAATGAGAACTTGTTTTGTGGTCATGAGGGAATGTGAATTCCACATCACGCTGGATAGTGGCATATAAATCCGTTGGACAGGTAAATTGGGTCAGTGCATGCCAATAAAGGTGCAAAAAGAAGCGAAATGCCTGAAACAGTTTGCTGGACCATTTCTGACAGGTGGGTTTTCCACAGTCGTGTGGTTATAACTGCAGACACATACGCAAATTAACGGGCAGAAGTGGGACCTCTCACTAACTCTCCTCCCGGCGGCACATTGGTCGTTAAAGACCCGCAAATGTAATAATGCATTAGCTTAGCACAACACACATTGAACGTTACCTGAATCTTTGAATGTAAAATAGAATCTGGGATTTTGGCTGCATTATAAGGCAACTGCTTTATTTTTATGCCAAATGCTAATATAATAAATCCAAATCGATTTTCACATTGCAGACCAGAAGAACTGTAAACAACTGGGCTATCATTTGGTGTGAACACCATGATAAATATGGGTTAAGTTTGTGAAAAAGGTCATTTTGGTATCCACATAAGTATTTCTTTGGTTTGCAGTGGAACAAAACAAAAAAAGCTGAATTAATTACGACATCTTAGCTTATTCCACACAAATCTCAAAATGGCCAGGACAATATTATTGACACCTTTTAGAAGTTGATAGAAATAATTAGATTTCAAGCAGGTGATTCTCCTTTACTTTGGAATTAAACTCACATGTGGTGAGTTGCACGTGCCTCCAATATAAAATCACTCAATCAACCATTTTGAACAGAGAAAACGCGTCATTCTGCTCTTTTGTGTCACTGCGTGTATCGCAATGAGCATGGAGAAAAGAAAGAAAACCAGAGAATTGTCTGAGGAGGTCAGACACAAGATTGTAGCCAAGTATGGACTATCTCAAGCCTACAAGTCCATCTCCAGAGACCTTGTCGGCACCGTCGAGGCACGTCACGACAGTGATTGTGAATCACCCTTTAGCATCAGCCCGACCCTTTTTCCGAAGGATCGGCTTCTTCTTCCTCCTACCATAAAATCGAAGAGATTATAACCACATCGAGTTTTTGTGTCCTGGGAAACAAGGCCCACAGCTCGAAGGAGCTTTGAGCCA
This sequence comes from Eptatretus burgeri, assembly GCF_056783735.1. Taxonomy (NCBI): domain Eukaryota; kingdom Metazoa; phylum Chordata; class Myxini; order Myxiniformes; family Myxinidae; genus Eptatretus; species Eptatretus burgeri. Next base: position 35,892,830 of record NC_140971.1, read on the forward strand.
CACCGTTGTTTTATCGTCGATCCCAGTCGACAACAATTGTTTTTGCGACTTTTACGAACCACGATTCGGCCGAAAGTTGCAAATTAATGCATCGGCCGCTGGGAATGCTGGGGGAAAAATGGCTTAACCGCAGTGCCTGGAATCTGAATATCGCGCAAACATCAACACTTCCGCATTATTTGCCGGCCTGCCGTGCCTCATCTTGACGTCAGAGTGAGTCGAGACCAGTACCAATGGTGAGAGAGGTTAGCAGTCTACTAGCTCAGCCATTTTGGGGTACCTCAGTGTTTCCACAGAGGCTCGAGAACCTGTCAAAGGCACCCGGTTCGAATCTCGCATTTTAAAAATCTCTTTCAAAGCTCACGGCGCTCTGTGTGGTTATACAGTGCTCGACACAGTTTATATATAGCGCTGTTCACACAAAACCATCATGGCAGCTCCAGAACCTGGGAGGCACCTGGTTCAAATCTCCCACATTCAAATTCACATTTCATACTCTCGGCACCCGGTGCTGTTTGCAACTGTGCTGCGCTATGACGTCATTTGGGGCTATCCCAAACTCTCTGTGGGGACGCAAACGAGATAACCTCGATGAAAGAAGCACCCTCCCATCTTCGGGGCACGAAGCACAAGATCTCACGTAGGTTTCGGGATCTTGTGCTACGTGCCGAGTCACTCACGTAGGTCTCGGGATCGTACACGTCACTCGTCCTGCATGCTGCCAAAGTCTCTCCGAGGGCGATAGAGGCTGCTACAGCATATCTCGGCGTGATATTTTGCACTGGTGAATTAGGGAGCGAGGATGAGGGCGTACAAGCATTCCTTATCTGCCACGCTATGACCAATGTTCAGGACTTTGCCGCACACGAGGCAACAGCCTCGATCACATGACGCATCTCGTGGAATGGAGCACCCTCCCATCTTTGCAGGACGTAGCACATTTCACATCTCTTATCCTGCCTTTGCCTCCCCTGGTTCACCGGGGAGACAAAGGCAGGCTATAAATGTGGCATTGGCACACACGTAACGGGCATGAGTGCATCGTGTGACGATTTTTCGAGCACGCAAAGTACACGAACCTCATGACGCACATGCGACCACCCTTCACTCATCCTTACAATCGCGCCCCTTTTCCATATCCACGTCCATGTTTCCATTCATCACGCATCCCTATTAAATCACACTCTCACTGTAACACTCGCATCGGCGACTAACCCCTCATGTTCTCCGTGCATTCGTGCACACGTCCATTATTCTGTAAGTTTGTTCCATTTTGTCCCCAAAGCCACTGGTGTTACCATGCTCACTGATCCCTGTAACCACGCCCCTCTGATATTAACCATACCCCTCCAATATTAACCACGCCCCAGCATCATAATCACGTGTCTGTGACGTGCATCTTTTCTGGATGTTTCTTTGTCCACCGTTCGCAATGTTATCTGGAAGTTTAAGGCCCATGGCACCGTAGCCAACCTCCCTGAACCTCCCTGAACAAAAGATTGTTCGAATGGTGGAGAAAACACATCGATCAATTGCCAAACAGATTCAAGCTGACCTTCAGACAGACACAAGGTATGACAGTTTCAACTCACACCATCCGTCGCCAACTCGATGAAAGGTGGTTCTATGGTAGGAGACCCAGGAGGACCCCACTGTTGAGAGAGAAACATAAGAAAGCCTGACTGGAGTTTGCCAAAACATACCTGAACAAACCAAAATCCTTCTGGGAGAATGTCCTGTGGACAGATGAGATCAAATTGGAGCTTTTTGGTAAAGCACGTCATCTATTTTTACAGAAAACAAAATAAAGCCTTCAAAGAAAAGAATACCTTCCCTACAGTCAAACATGGAGGAGGATCAGTGATGTTTTGGGGTTGCTGTGCTGCCTCTCGCATTGGGTGCTTTGATTGTGTGCATGACATCATGAAGTCAGGAGATTACCAAGGTGTTTTGAAGCGCAATGTTTAACCCAGTGTCAGAAAGCTGGGTTTCTGTTGAAGGTCATGGGTCTTGCAGCAGGACAATGACCCCAAACACACTTCAGAAAGCACCCAGGAGTGGTTCAAGACAAAATGTTGGACTGTTCTGAAGTGGCCAGCAATGAGTCCAGATCTAAATCCCATTGAACACCTGTGGGGAGATGTGAAAACAGCAGTTGGGAGAAGACACCCTTCAAATCTGGGAGAACTGGAGCAGTTTACATAAGAAGAGTGGGCCAAACTGCCAGTAGAGAGGTGTAGGAAGCTCATTCACGGCTGTAGGAAGTGCTTGACTGCAGTTATTTTGTCCAAAGGGCGTGCTTCCAAATATTTAGCCTCAGGTGTCAATAATTTTGTCAATGTCATTTCTTTATATTTTCTAATTTGAAAGGATATATTAAGTTCTGAATCAAAAACAAAGGTTCTGTAATATTAACAGTGAAATATAGAATTGTGGCGACGAAAAACTTTTGTCAATTTCAACTTTTATTTTGAGAAAATTGTGTTATTATGAAAAAAAATGCAAGGGTGTCTTTTTTGGCCATGACTGTATCGGTGTGAAAGACCTCTTCCATCATGTTGTTTGGAATTAGACTGTGACATTGAAGGGAAAAAGAGCTTGAATATGCATTTCAAATATGAGGCAAATCCATACTTGCCATATTCATTTTTGCATCCTTCATCACAAACCCTCAATTTCACCTGGCTGTGAATTGTGATGATGTGATATTGTTTTTTTATTTTAATGTGGCATTGAACTATTGTCTTCTTCACTCCACCCCTACAGTGTGCTTTTGTGTAATAGTAAGGTAGAGGTGAGTTACTTTGCAGCGGGCATCATTGCCCACTTGACGTATCGGGGTGAGGCTGTGTGGTTGCTGGACCCTGCACTCCGAGCTAACCTTCTATCTCAGCTTGTGAGTGACACACGATGCCTTAACATCACTCTACTGTTCCCAAGGACCCCGCTTCCTCCCACTAGTCATGCTCCACAAGCGATGTTTTCTTCAAGTGAAGCCTCTTCCTACCCGACTTCCCTCTGAACCACACCTTCCCTAAACCACATCCCCACTACTTTTATTTGCCTTGCTTTATGCTGTCAATATGCCATTATCCTCCACCCCTACAAATTCCTTTGTGTTGTGTGGCAGTTGTAATTTGACAGATTATTTTTCATTATCCCTTGACATGCTGTTATGAAAAACCAAATGGTTAACATAGCTGCTTATTCCACACCACATTATATTTGTCCTCAGTCTGATAGGTTAGTCCAGCGGTAGCACGTATACCTTTCAGCTGTCTCGTCTGGGTTTGATTATTGGCAAAAATATAAACTCTCAGATTGGTGCTTTGCAGCCAGGGCGTTGTATGACAAAGTGTGCCATCGCATGGACGGATCTTAAGCTGGGGACTCGTCTAGTCGCATTGGCTCGTGGACGTTGAAAGTCTCATGGTGTAATCATGAAAAGTAGCTGCCCATATTTGTTGAAGTTGCGCATCAGGTCTGGCCAGCCAGTTAATGAAAGAGTTCCCCCTCTGCCGACCTCTCAAGAAAGTGCAAATAATTGGTGCTGTTAAATAAGAAGTCGTAGTAGTAGCAGATTATACTTGTCAATAGTGATCAATCTTGCACATATTTTCACTACCACAGACAAGCAGAATCTCATATCCGTTTTACCACACACCAGTACATAATTTCACTTGTTTACCTGTGCATGCAGGAATCATGCATACTGAGCTGGACGTCTCCAGACTGTGAAATGGTGGCTTACAGGTAAGCCCTTAATAGTTCCCCATCTCCACCCCTTACCCCACTCCTCACCGACTATGCGCTCCCCTAATCTCTTCAATATGCTATTATATGTAACATTGAGTTGTGATAAATAGTGATTCATGGGGCATAAAAAATTTGAGGACATTTCTTCTCCTCACATTTTTTGCATCCCCATGAATTCGTTATTTTTGTACTAATTTTTGCCAATGTTGTCCTAATTATCTTCGAGCCTTGCCTTTGTAAAGGGTCATTCTATTTGGGATTTATAGGTATATTCAATTTCGTTTTTTAAATTTATTTTATTCTTTTTTAGAAAAAAAAATAGTCCAAAAACAATTCTATGACAATAAGTTTCAAAACTGAAATTAACATCATATCAGGAAATATCTGTCATTTACAACCATTGTCACATTTTTAGCTCACCTGGACTTTAGTCAGGTGAGCTTATGTGATCGAGCAGTGTCCATAGGTGAGTGAGTGAGTGAGTGAGTCAGTCGTCAGTCAGTCAGTCAGTCAGTCCGTAAACACTTCAGTCATTATCGCTTGAACGGAACACACGATTTTGATGAAACTTGGCCACAAGCTTCATTTCTGATGTCTAACGAAGGTACATTGACCGCATAAAAATCTGCGTCATTAAGGGGGTCTACGGGAGGGGGTTTGACCCCCCCCCAAAAAAATAGGTATTTGCTCTCTTCTCCAAAACTACACACACAATTTCGATGAAACTTGACCACAACCTTCATCATCTGTCATGTACCATAGTTTGTTCACGGCATTAAAAAATAAATCATGGTCTTGGGGGGGGGGCTTATGTGGGGGGTTTGAGACCCCCAAAATAGGTATTTGCTCTTCTCCGAAACTCCACGCACTATTTCAATGAAACTTGACCACAAACTTCATCACCCATGATGTACGAAAGTTTGTTCCCGACATTATAAAATCGGGGTCGAAGAGGGTCTGCGGAGGGTTTGAATGACTGTTGCTCCTGATCCCGTTGAGCTTCAGGATGAGCGATCCTATTTTTTTTATACAAATGTGTCACACTGATAATCTTATCGCTATTGGTAACAAGCGATGTTGCTTCCTTTGTAGAATTTGGTATGGGTAACGACACCACATTCTGGTCCCAATAATGGAAAATGCGCATTGGAGACCAGAAGAATGGTCAGTCATCTGAGAATTATTCATGTTAGGGGGAAGACAATTTTAGGTTTGCTGTCTGCAATGCTTGTTAACAATCCATTTCATACTGAGGAAAGGCAACAAAGAGTTTCAACACAACAAACCTTCTACTTAATTTGAGAAAGAAACTCAAGCGGAACTTCCAGAAATACAAGGAGGCACTGAAAGCCGCTGAGTCAGCAAGGAATGCAGAGAAAATAAGAGCAAGAATGTCTGCACTGTGGTCACAACCTGCGACAAAAGCCTGCAATGGGCTGATTGGGAAATGCACATTTGAAGCAATCTTAAAGGCCCTGTCACACCTTGACGATTTAGCCAGCGTATGCAGACGTATGAAAAATTCGGCTAAAACGCTGGTACACGTCGAATACGTTATGGGTAAGTTACTAAGTTTGTATACGTTAAGAGCATGCTGGCATAAGTCGTATTACACTGGCATACGTCGTAGTACACTGGCATATGTCGTAGTACGCCGAGCTGTTAGACAAATTTTCCATGCTTGAAAATTTTCGACGTATGCCAGCGTATGACTCACACGTTCCGCATAACGCTGGCCATAAGTTGTAGGCACGTTACGCGATCGTTGACACACATCGACACACGTTACTTGTAAGTTACTCATAAGTCGAAACACGTCGATATAATATAATATAATTAATAGGCTGTCGCTCAACGATTTAAATCATAACCGCACTAGAAATCAAAGTGTCAACATGACCGTCATACTGAAAGAAAAAACAAAAACAAAAAAATAAAAACCAGGGAGTCTGGAACACTGACGCTAACCATTACCTTGACGTGTTTCGACTTATGAGTAACTTACAAGTAACGTGTGTCAACAATCTCGGAACGTGCCTACAACTTATGGCCAGTGTATGCGGAACGTGTGTCGTACGTCGAGAAATTTTCAACATGCTGAAAATTTGTCGACGTACTCGGCGTACTATGACGTATGCCAGCGTACTACGACGTATGCCAGCATGCTCTTAACGTATACAAAACTTACCCATAACGTATTCGACGTGTGCCAGCTTGGTTCGGCAAATTTTTCATATGTCGGCATACGCTGGCTAAAACGTCAAGGTGTGACAGCGGCTTCACACTTCGATGTCTAGTGCAGTTATTATTTGAATCGTCGAGCCACAGCCTATGAATAGCCTACGCCACGTGATCGTCGGCGATACGCTGCCGCGCTATGCATAAGTTAGACTATCGTTGGGCATAGGTTGTGAACGCCAACAACACGCTCAGCATTCGTTGGTATAAGTTATCTATATGTGATTGAAACGTTCTGTGTATGTCACTAATACGTTATGAATACGTCCAAAACTGGGAAAAAACCTCAATAGTTCAGCATACGCCAGCGTTTTGCATACATTTTGATACCTTGCCATATGCTGGATAAAACGTCAAGGTGTGCCAGCCCCTTAAAAGATGAACAGTGAAAATGGGAAATGCACATTAAATGCACTATTAAAAGATTAATTTGACACCTCTTATCCATGGCAGCCTCTGCCACGGTTATATCAGTACGAGCTTATTTATCACACGGTCACCGATTGTTTAACCCCAATTTAGGGCCATTCAAAAATTACGTAATGCTATTTTCTTATGGAGGCGCGTACCATCTGTGCTGATGGGCTTGATTGAACCTTACTAATAATTTTTATTTAACATTGATTAGAATTTTTGGGGTCCCTCATCATGAGTAACACTCAACTCAAGCAAAGCCAATAGAGATTTCAGCAGAGGCCTACAGGCCTGATGTCTTCGGCCCACCAGAAAACCAAGATGGCAGCCATGTTATTTTGGCTGGGTGCCATGGTGGGTGGAGTCGAGCGACAAATGTGAGTGGGGTCCGGCAGTTGTCTGAACAATGGGTGCACATTTTAATAAGTCGACCCCCAACAAGGACCACAACAATAACAACCATGTGGAGCTCTTGGAGACCTGCGACAAGACGGTTGTCATTGAAAGAGAGCGCAGATCATGTGTGATTGCAACATCAATGATCCTCGAGCCGAGTGTATCCAACAGTGAATTGGCAAAATGATAGTGACAGATTGTTAACTATTCTCGATCATAGATGACTGAGGATTCTTTTTTTTTTCATTTGTTGAAGGCGCTCGAATTACGTTGCTGTCTTCTTAGTAGGTGCTGTATCACAGAGATCGTTGTCACTCAAATTTACGAGGGTGTGAATTCAGTGTGCGAAATCAACTTCGCAACATTTCCTGCTTTAGTTTTTCTACCGACATTTGAAGTACCTGGATAAGCTGTGACTCCCTCCTGAGTTTAACAGCCCATTAGCTGACATTCCTTTGAAAGGAAATCTGCTGTGCTGCATGCTGCATCTCAGTGATTCTCACACAGGAGAGTATCTCTGTGCTATATATGTTGAGATGTTTGAAGAATGGCATATCAAGAGACAGCAGCTTTATTTCATTCTTTGTGACAATGTGGCAAGCATGGCCAAGGCAATGAGGAACTGCTCATTTCCAGATCTGGCTTATTTGCTCATGCCCTTCAATTTATAAAACATGAAGTGCTGTCACAAAGGGCTGTGATTGACACTCTGGCAATCTGCAAACAGATTTTAGAGCATTTGAAGTGTTTTTCTTCAGCCAACATGCAACTTAAAGGGAAACAAAACTTTTGTCTCCCTATGCATCATCTAAACCAAGTTCAATCTACTCAGTGGTTGAATTATATCCCTTATATGCCACAAAGTGTTTGAGAGCACAAGGTGGCCCTTACTGCATATTCAACTGGAGAGATCATAGGACAGTTTAACCCATGCAGTGTTTAAGTATATACTGTCGGACCCTGCTATTCACGGATTCGCGATTCGCTGACCCTGTGTATTCACCTGTCATAAATTGTGACTTGCTTCTGCATTCGTGCTTCGTGTACTTGCGGTTTTTAAAAATTTACTAACTCTATTTATATATTTTTTAAACTTCAGGACGGGTCTCCTATATCAACCTGGGAAAATGGAAATCAGCTAACATCACAGCATTACATTAAAAAGGTGCAAAAACCAATCCCCTTAACTACAACCCTATTAACTTCCTTCCAATCATCAGTAAGGTCATGAAATCCATCATCACAGTTGACAGGAAATCACTCCTTTTCTCCATCAGCTTCATCTCAGATCATCAATTCAGATTCAGACCTCGTCACTCCACATTCGACATGCTGATTCGACTCTCCCAACAATGGTGGAGGCCCTTAATATTAGACATGAGATCAGGGCTATTTCTCTGGACATATTACGAGCTTTTGACACAGTTTGGCATCCTGCCTTGCTCTCCAAACTGTCTGCCTCTGGAATCCAAGGCCAACTCCACTCTTGGATTACTGACTTCCTCTACTCTCATCGACAATGTGTGGCTTTCAACGGAACCCTTTTATCTCCTCTCCCTGTCAAGGCTGGAGTACCCCCAAATCAGTGTTCCAGACCCCATATGATTCCTAATCTTCATCATTGATCTTGCTGACTGGAAAATCCTCTATCTCTTTTCTGATGACTCCACTCTCTGCCATGACATCTCTCATCCTTCTGACACACAGGCAGCAGCCTCTCACCTCTCTTCAGACCTTGAAAAAAAAATCACTAACTGGTCATGCACAATGTTGTTTATGCATCCATAATGTCCACCCTTTGCATTCTCCCTTACCCCTCATCGTTACCTGCATCCCTTAGTTTGTCCATCTCCAACTACTTTCTTCCTCTGCCTGCTGTTGGTGTTTCCCCTTTCTTCTGTTTTTCCCTTTGTTATGTTGTCTTGATTTGTTCTGTATATTGACGGGCGCCAAGATGGGCGGCCCCAGGGCCGCCATATTGGCCAAATCCAATATGGCCGCCACTCAGAGGTCAATATAGTTAAATATCCGAAAGGGCTAGAATCATGAATAATACCACGTTTTAGGGGTTTTCAGGGTCTGGGGATCTGATTCTGATCTAATTCCAATGATTTGAGGTCAAGGTCACTCCTTAAGGTCACCCTAAAGGTCATTTTGGGGTCAATATACATAATTTTAGTTGTTTTATGTCAATATATACAAACAGCACATCATTTTATCAGTTTCCGAGGTTGAGTAACACGAATCTGACCTTATTTTAACGATTCGAGGCAATATTGCATGTCATGGTCATGATTGGAGTCACTACCGATCTTCTCGCGTCCATGAAGAGCCAATGGGCCCCGGAGCACTGTGTTGAAGAAACTCCTCATATCCTCATTTACTGGAGCCGTGAGGCACTTAGGGAGGAAGGAGCCATCGAAAGGTTCTTGACTCTGTTGACAAAACTTGTGCATCATCATGGCAGCCCGCATGAACATAAGTGCATCCTCTTTTTTTTTTTTTTTTTTTTTTTTGTATACCTTGGTCGAGGCTCGTATGAGAGCTAACACACAACTCACAGCAAGGAGGCATGAGACAAGAGGGGCGGGAGTGGAAGGGACAAAACATTGGGGAACAGACACAGGTGAACTGTGGAAGGGAGAGGGATGGGGATGGGACGGGGAACATGGCGAGGGGAAGATGGACATTAAAGGGACTTTCAGGAAGGAAAGCAGGAGAATTGAAGGAAGTGGGCTTGGGTGGATTATCCGGGGTAGAAAAGATAGAGGATTTGGATGGGGGAAGATAAGAGGTGGTGGTGAACAGCTGTTTTGAAAGCCTGGAGGGAAGAATGGGAAAGAATAGAGTGAGGAAGTTTATTCCAAAGGCGGGAAAAAAGAGGAATGAAAGAGTGAAGATGAGCAGTGATTCGGGATTTGGTAGTTTTACCAGAAGGGGGTTGTTGGCGGACCTTGAGCGCCCTGTGGAAATGTGGTTGGGACAAATCACAGAGAGAGCAGGGGGGCAAGGCTGAGAGGAGTCGGTAGAAGACAGAAAGACCACCGACCAACCTGCGGTGATTGAGTGAGAGGCACAAAGACTCAGCTTCATTGCGGGAGATGCCAATGATCTTAAAAGCCCTGGTTTCGACAGCGTGAAGTCGAGAAAGGTGGGAGGCAGGAGCACCAGCCCAGAGGGGAGAGCAGTACTCCATCAGGCTACGGACAAAAGCTTTGTAAGTGGTCAGGAGCTCAAGAGGGCCGAGGAAGGACTTGCACGACGGAGGATTCCCAGGTGGCGACTGGCTTTGGAGGCAAGGTTGGTAATGTGACTTTCCCAGGAAAGGCCATGGCAGATAGTGAGACCCAGAAGCTTGAAAGAAAAGACTTCTTCCAGAGGATTGTTGAGAAAGTGGATGGGGGTTTTGTAAACGGTCCTTTCGAAGAGACATAGTGAGAGTGTGAGATTTGTCTGGATTGAAAGACATGTTCCACGTGTTGGACCAGTTTGTGATTTTATCCAGATCTGCAGTGAGCGAAGAAGCTGCTGCTTGCCGGTCTGAGGGATGACAGATGGTACGGCAGAGGGTGGAGTCATCGGCAAAGAGAAATAGAGGATTTTCCAGAGAGTCCGATAGATCATTGATGAAAACCAGAAAAAGAACAGGGCCCAGAACGCTACCTTGAGGAACTCCAGCCTGCACAGGAAGAGGGGATGAAAGAACTCCATTTAGGGCCACACGTTGACTGCGACAGGAGAGGAAGTCTGCGAGCCATGAGTGGAGATGGCCTTGAATACCATGGGAAGAGAGTTTGGTGAGTAGGGCAGGGTGCCAGACTGTGTCAAAAGCACGTGATATGTCCAGGGATACGGCTCGGATTTCCTGTCTGGCATTGAGGACCTCCATCCATTGATGGGAGAGCAGTAGCAGCATATCTAGGGTAGAGTGACCTGGTCTGAAACCAAATTGATGATTGGAAATCAAGCCATTGGAGAAGAGGAAGGATTTCATGTCTGAAGCGATGATGGATTCCATAACCTTGCTGATGATTGGGAGAAGGCTGATTGGTCTATAGTTACAGGGATCTGTTTTTGCACCTTTTTTATGCAGGGCAGTGATGTTAGCAGATTTCCAAGCAGATGGCAGATGACCTTGGGAAAATGAGAGGGTGAATAGAACAGAGAGAGGGTGAGCAAGAGCAGAAGAGCAGGCTTTGAGGACACGTGGGCTGATGCCGTCTGGACCGGTTGCAGAATCTGACTCGAGGTTTGAAAGCAAGCTCTCCACCTTGTCAGGAGAAAAGGATACAGAGTCCAGGGACAGTTGGGTGCGACTGGGTAAAGTGGGTAGAGATAGTGATGGGTTTGGGACACAAGATTTAGCTGCAAACACCGAGTTTAGACATTCAGCTTTATCACGTGTGGAATCAGCAGTGCGGCCATTTGAGGTAAGGGAGGGGATGGAGGGGGAACATACACCAGAAACAGATTTGATTAAACGCCACCAGGATTTTGAGGAGGGAGAGAGGTTTGAGAGTTCAGACTTGAGATGAGAAAGATGTTGTTTTCTGGCTCTCCTGAGGGTAGCTACACACTTGTTCCGAGCTTTGTGGAAAGAACTGAGATTGCCCTCAGTTGGGTTTGCTTTCCATGAGGCAAAGGCAAGTTGTTTCAGGACAACTGCCTCGCCACAAGCTTCAGTAAACCAAGGGCGGGAGGAAGGGTAAGACAACTGAACACGAGAGGGGATAAATCTGTGCATGAGGGAGAGCAAGTTTCTTTGAAAGAATTCCCAGGATGAGTTGATGTTTGAGAAAGTAGTGATAGGAGACCAGTCTGTAAGTTTGATGGCTGCTCGGAGACCCTGCCAGTCGGCTTGAGTGAAATGCCAGACTCGGGACAAGGTGAGGTGGTTCTCTGATAACAGCCAGAGAGATGTCCACTTTAACAAGGACGTGGTCAGAAGAACCAATTGGAGCGAAGGAAGAGCAGCAGATATTGTCAGGGAAATTTGTCAAAATCAGATCCAGAAGAGATGGAGTACCATTGGTTGAGATCCGGGTCGGGAAGTTGACCGATTGAGTCAGTCCCAATGAGTCACAGAAAGCTTTTGCTGATGTCCCATGGCAGGTGAGAGAGGTACCCACACCTAGCCAACTGGCGTGATGACAATTGAAGTCGCCACATAAGAGGAAGAGAGAGTTTGGATGAGAAGATAGAAGATGGTCCATGTTTTCGGAGAGTGAGGTGTAGATGGAGTCATCACTGTTCGGTGGACGGTACAGTACACATATAAACATGAGGTGGGAGTGGAGGGGAAGCCGAAGCCAGAGGTATTCCTGGGGGTGTGGGGGAGTGAGAGCAGTGCAGGGAGAGTGAGGAATAGAGTCTTTGATGAAGAGAGCAACACCTCCACCAGGACGAGGCTCAGGTCTGTCATACCGTAAGAGGGAGTAACCAGGGAGAGATACTTGGGAGTCAGACACGTCTTGGGAGAGGAAAGTTTCTGTTAGGCAGATAATGTCTGGTTTGTCAGTGGCAACCTGCATGGAAAGATCTGAAAGGTAAATTTGTGACCTATATCTCTTGACCAATTTGTGACCTATATGTCTTGGCAAGCTCATCAGCCACCTTCAATTTGTGAGATATGTAAATATCCTTCCTGCCTTCATTCCCCTTGGAAAACTCATCCCATTCAGGCAGGATGTTGAGAAGGTGATCCTTGAATCGAGTTGAGTGTGGCTCTTTTTTATCTCTGCATGGGTGACCTTGCTCACTCATAACCTTTTGATACATCTTGCGTAGCTCTGCGAGCTTGAATAAGGTGGTGTCCGAATGTTCGATAAGGGTTATAATTTGAGCGCAGATGATGGGATTGAACGGCGGAGGTGCGGGACCCACCAAATCACGTCGCTCGGCAGTGTGAGCGGAGTCTCGCAAATGTACATAACACTGATGGTGATAATAGGCATCAGCTGCATGTGCATCAGACGCTACGGCAACCAGTCTGCCAAGTAAATTAAAGTTTTTGTTGGTCTTTGCCCAACTCTTTAGGTTGGCATCTACGACATCAGTTACTACCTTGTGGAACGTGGCCTGGCCCACCCCCTCACAGATTATACAACACATGATATTGGCCCGAGGCTGAAATTCCCCAGATGACCTGAGTTTTTTTGGACTATTCTGAGGGCCAGCTTCTCTGTCTATCTTCTCTCTCTCTCCCGTTTGACTCGAGAACTACTACAATAACTCCTGCACGTTTTGTGATACCAAGCCTTATGCGATTTAAGAGTTGCTCCAATACCTGAGCCATCATTCAACTGACTAATCGTGACATTGATACCAGAAGGAAGATTATTGTCATTGAGAGCTTTGAAGTCTTTGAGATTTCTCTCAAGTGATACAAGTCCCTCCTCCTTAGGTGTTTGCAAGGCTTGTTCAGTTTTGTCCGATTGACAAAGACAACAGAGTCCCCAATTCATAATTTCGGTAGAAGACATAGCTTGACACTCATGTATTACTAGTCCATTATAATATTATGTAGACTCGTCATCGCGATGAACTTTCATCTAGGGTGTCTCATGAGATAGGGTGTCTCATGAGATAGGGTAGACGTCAGCTCCGAATGACATCAGGCACCACTGCCGCTGCTGGAAATGTTGATGATCACAGACTTGGTATTATCTGAAAAATATTCAACATAAAAATAAACCAAAAAGGATATGACATACAACTCAAAATTTGTAAATAGTTTTAAAAATAAACTCAATTGTCATTGTCTAATACCAGAAACTTTAATTAACTGCATGCGACATCACCATACAAAATAGGAAAATTGGTTCGCATTTAGGATGTTATGTGAAATACACACATCCTGTGGAGAAGATCTCAACTTGTGTGACATACATCTAATAATGGGAAAGGATTTAGGCTACTAAATTGAAGTACAGTCAGCAGATAAAAACAAAAAAACAATCAATCAATACCTGGTAGCTATATTTCAAAAGCTAATAAGAAATTTAAATTGTAGGCTGCACATGGCTGCTACTGCAGGGAAGTGAATGTTTATTATTTTATATCCAGAGAAGTGCAGGAGCAAATATGTATGTATATATATATGTATGTGTATATATATATATATATATATATATATATATATATATATATATAGATATATATATATATATATATTTATATACATATATATATATATATATATATATATATATATATATATATATATATATATATATATATATGGGCACTTTCACAGTAAAAGTTGAGTTAAGGTGGTTCGGAACGTCTGTTTATTAAGTAGGTGGTCTATTTTACCATTGACTGGTGTCATCTACTATTTCTCATAATATATGAGTTTACAGGAGCTCGTAAAATAACAGAAACAAATGGCATATTTTGACTTTTCTACCCAAATACTAGTATTTAATGGGTAAATATTTTGATGTTTTAATATTTTTTTGGATTTGGGATGACGCACCAGAAACACTGGGTTTGACCTCATAATGACCTTTAGGGTGACCTTGAGGGGTGACCTTGACCTCAAATCATTGAAATAAGACCAGTATCAGATTCCCATACCCCAAAAATCCCTAAAACGTGGTATTATTCATGATTCTAGCCCTTTTGGATTTTTAACTAGATTTACCTCCAACCCGAGTGGCGGCCATATTGGATTTGGCCAATATGGTGGCCCCGGGGGGCGCCCATCTTGGCGCCCGTCAAAAATCGAAAAAGTATGGTATGGGCGACATCTGGGCCAAAATTGGTGCTTTTGGAAGAATCTGAACCAAACGGCCCCTTTTATGCCCTAACAGCCCTGACTACCAAGCTTTGTGGAAGGAACTGAGATTGCCTTGACCAGCAAGCTCTCCACTTTGTTGGGAGAAAAGGACACAGAGTCCAGGGACAATTGGGTGCGACTAGGTAAGGTGGGTTCAGAAAGCGATGGGAAAGCACTGCAAAACTGGAGGTTGTTGGAAGTGAAAATAATGCGATTTGTGTTCTTTGGTGTTCAAGTATATAATTCAATTTAAATAAAACAAAGATTGTAAAAGTCGTAGAAATAAATTTATTCCGGAATTTACTGCTGTTGATGCAGTGTTAATTACACCACCCTATCTAACATGTTATAGTTATTTGTACCTGTTGTTTGTGTCCTTTATGATGTCCTTAAAATGGTCAGATTCCTGTTTGGAATGATTTTCAATTTTGTTTGATAGGCAGGCAGAGTAAAAAAGTTATCTCACTCCTCTGTGCACATGTGCAATCAGGATAAATTCAGAGACGAAGTACACCAGGACCCCAACATTCACGGGGGATACATTCCGGGAAAACCCCGTGAATGTTGAAACCGCGAATGTGGGGGCATTATTTCAATGGGAAATGGGGGGGATAGGTTCCGGGGATTTCCCAACCCACGGATATCAGGGTAAAATCTGTGAGTGTAGGGGGAAAATCCACGAGTGTTTTGTCATTGTTACAATGGAGACAAGGGGGATAACGTTATCAATTTGTGGCCGTTCTTGGTTCATGAAAAAGGCCGCAAGTGGCGATACCACCAAAGTCAGGGAATGGGGACAATGAGGGTAACGTTATCGGTTTGTAGCGGTTCCTGGTTCAAGGGGAAAAGTTT
>NC_140971.1:35915765-35918265 GCF_056783735.1 Eptatretus burgeri
AATCTCACTGAACACAGACTTATCGATCTAACTGAACTACGGACCTTTATGGTGTTCTGCGAATTTCCACAGCCGTAACAAAATATATATATATATATATATATATATATATATATATATATATATATATATATATATATATATATATATAATGTGTGTGTATGTATATGTATATATGCACATATATATATATATATATATATATATATATATATATATATATATATATATATATATATATATATGTATATATACATACATATTGTTACGAATTTTGGATTTTGGCCCGTCCGGCGTGCGATCAGCCGCTTGACTCGAATGGCGACCGCGTCACCCATCGGAACGGACAATTCAGTCGTGACCTTCCTGGAACTACCTGCAGGAGCCAGTCACGGGTGGGCGTTTAACCTCACCACAACCCATTCTGCTTTCGACCCGCGTGAAATAGGGTGAATCGCCGAATGTCGATATACCTAAGTACCCGCGTGGGTAGCGTACCGAGGAGTTGTACCACGCCGCAGGTCGACTTCGGACACGAACCGCTTAAGCGGCTCGTTCCGTGCTGCAAGGATAACCGAGCAGAGTTATCGTCGACCTCAACGGTTCAGATTATTTATTGGGTGTCTACACCCACTACCAATCCCTTACGTGATGCAAGATGGAACTTTCAACCGAAGGAAAGGACGCAATGAAACGGGAAACAATTTGACAAGCACTTTTATTCACACTCAGACAAGCACGTATTCACAACCATAAAGTAATGCACATATAACAGTCAAAGCAAGAACAATACGCAGAGTTACTACTGAATAACGCAATGTACAAGCACTTATACGGGTTTACTTAGTAGACTGGCGCCACACACACACACATTTACACCAAAAGCAAAGAAAACACAAGCCACCCTCACAGGCAAGGAGGCAGACAGGTCCATGGACCAAATGAACGTGGGACCTGGGTGATCTGCCAGGTCCACGAGACCGAAGGGGTCTTACCCGCGCCCTCATGGCGCGATGGTGGGCTAGCTGCAATGTCCGCGTAACGCGCCTGACTCCGTGCCCCTGGTATGGTCGGTGAGCTCCTCCAGGCGTGCGTTGCACAGGCACGTGTTGGTCGGTCGACACCACGTTGGGTTGGGGAATGGACGGGGTTACTGGCGCTATCTCAGCGCGGATGGGGGGGGGAGTGTTGATGCTCGGGGTCGGGAGAGGGGAATGGCGGACGCTCCGTCCCGCTAGCGGGGTCCCAGGACCGCACTGACTCCGGCGAACTCTCGCCCCTGAGCCCTCTTCTGCATCCCTGCTTCATGCCGCGACTCGTCCCTCGACCTCACCTCCGAGCTCCGTCCCCTTCGCCATCCGATCCCCACAACAACAACCTCTCAGACTCCACGACTTCCGACTAGCGCCACTTTCTGCACCCCTTTCTCCACCCCTTTCTGCACACACGAGCTGCATTGTCCTCGCTTCTTTATAGACCCGGGGAGGAGCTTGTATGCAGATTTGCGGATCTAAACGCGCTTGGAGGTGGGGCCACACCGCCCGACGCTCGCCCATTGGACGGAGAAAAAGGGGCGTGAGCCTCTCCTGATCCGTTTTCCTCTCCTAAAAGGAACACATTCACAGCGGGTTCGGAGGCGGGGCCATGCCACCCGATGCTCAGTCATTGGATGGAAGAAAAGGGGCGTGAAGCCTCCCTGATCCGTTTCTCCTCTCCCGAAAGGATCCATGTGCACCTGCGGCTTGCTGCGTTCGGCAAGAACCACCGACGTAACTATATATATATATATATATATATATATATATATATATATATATATATGTATATATGTATATATATATATATATATATATATATATATATATATATATATATATATATGTATATATATATATATATATATATATATATATATATATATATATATATGTATATATATATATATATATATATACATATATATCTTGTGGATTTTCACCCGCCAGGCATGTGGGCGACCGCCTTTAACTCAATTGCGGCCGCGCGCGCCCACCGAATGAGCAATCTAGTCACAGCTTTCGGATCAACGCCGAAACCCAGCTACGCGTGTTGTTAACCACACCATAAACCAGCCAACTCTTCTGTCCACGCGCTACAGGGTCGATCGCCGAATTGTCGATGTACCTAATTATTCGCGCAGAGAGAAATGCTGGGGATTTACACCTCAACGGAGCCTGCACGAAAACGAGCCGCTTTAAGCAGCTCGTTCCGTTTGCGATTGCCGAGCGGTTTTATATCGCCAAGCCCCGTCGGACCAGATGTACGTTTTATCGGCTATTAATCAGCCAGCTAATTATTCCGAACGCAATTATGGCAGGAAAGGACGCAACGAGCAGGTGACATTCAACAATGGGGAAGATTTATTTGCACACGTAAGTAATGCAATGAATGGGGATAGGGGACAAGACACGAGCAAAAACCTACAGCCGATTTTTTATATATATATATATATATATATATA
>NC_140971.1:35928689-35941189 GCF_056783735.1 Eptatretus burgeri
TTCCTGAAAATTCTGACGTGATACAGCAAAACGGTTATGATTTTTGAAATCAGCGTACCCAAATTAGTCTTAATCACTTTACACATCTCCAGTAAAAAAAAATTTTTTTGAAATTTGTTGTTCAGTGTTATAAGCCGATAAAACTTACATCTGGTCCAACGGGACTTGGCGATATAAAACCGCTCGGCAATCGCATACGGAACGAGCTGCTTAAGCGGCTCGTTTTCGTGCAGGTCCCGTTGAGGTATAAACTCCCCGCATTTTTGTCAGCGCGAATAATTAGGTACATCGACAATTTGGCGATCGACCCTGTAGCGCATGGACAGAAAATTTGGCTGGTTTATGGTGTGTTAAAAACACCCATAGCTGGGTTTCGGTGTTGATTCGGAAGCTGCGACTAGATTGCCACGTTGGGTGGGCGCGTGCGGCCGCAATCGGGCTAAAGGCGGTCGTCCGCACGCCGGAGTGGCGAAAATCTACAAAAATATATGTACATATATACGTTCGTGTCTGCATTTTGCTGAGAGCGTACATCGAAAACCATTCACCGGAGGAAATTGAACCTTTACTCACGTTACATGAGCATTTGATATAGTGCATATTGAACATACATTGAAAATTTTCAAAGTATAATTTGTACACATTTACCTCAGGAAGTGTCGATAGATGCAATTACAAATTTGCCACCAGAAGTTGGCTCGCACCCAGGGCTGCCGAGAGCCAGAATAGGCCCTTCAGAGCCCCCTTCATTTGGCTCCCCTTCAATTTTTTTTTCTTCCACAAAGCCATTCATGTTTTTTTTTTTTTTTAACAATCTACACGGAGGTTTCCATATTTTCTTCGGCAGAAACACATGCTGTGTTCAAGGGAAATTGGGGTGTTATTTACTTTTTCATACATGCAGATTCGTTTGACACATTTGATCTGGATGGAGCACACCATTGTGTTTATTTACGTCATTTCTGTGATTGTGATGATGCAAATTGTTCCCACAGTGGTTTATTTTACATGGGAGAGTGTCACTGTCCATGGCAATGGCATGCTGGGGAATCACCCTGATTGGCTTGGAGGGAGATACAAAATACAGCTGCCTCTGGTGCTTTATCATCACAAACAATCATTATATGAAACAAAAAAAGAAGGAATAATTACAGGCCCCATTAGGTCCAGACCCCGGGGTAGTTATCCCGCCTGCCCCCACCCCCCTGTTCGCACCAAATCACATGGGGTAAGTATTCTATGAATACTCTCGTTTTTAATGTGTTACTCCATACAAACCCAGATTGTCATCATTTTAAGCATCTCCCTATTCTTTATAGAAATTACAAGTGGCATTCTGATTCACAAAAGAGCCTGAACTTCAAGTACATTTGCATGCATGCAGTTGTGAATTGATTTGGTGGAGGGGGCTTTAATAATAATACCAGTTCCCTTACAAGGAACTTTGACGCAGGAGGAGGCCACTGGGCCCATCAAAGCCTGTGCAATGGTTGCCAACCTTTCGTTGTTTATTCGTCCATGTTCTGTGCTTTTTAAATGCCGAGCATCAAGCTGCAAGGAAGCAGTAAGTACCATTATTAAAGTCTTTGGGATGACCCAGCTGGTGTTCGAACCGCAGACCTCCAAGACTCAGAACGAATGCTCTAACCATTATGCAGAGGCTTTCTCCCCTTTTTTGGTGGATTTCTTGGTGGCATTGTTTAATGTACAGTATGGTGTTTTGGTGCCCATCTCTAGTTACCCTGAGGCAATAGTGAATAACACTGTACAGAAAGGCATCATGTGTTTGCCAAACCAGGTAGAACAGACAGATTACCCACTTTCTGAAAGTCATTAGTGAGCCAGCTGGATTTTTACCAATGATCAGGTAATGAGGTAATAATTTTCCTCTGATTAGCTCGGTTACCAGAAACATATAATACAATTCCTTCATCATAGCTACTGTCAGCTAGAACCTCCAATCTCTGCAATGCAAGGTCATACCACCAGGCCACAGCAGTACTCGTAGTTTGGAATAGAAGCCGACAGCAACGCGATTAATGTCGTCCATCTTTTCTTATATTCCAAAACCATCAGGTCTTTCTCTCCCTTCTTTCCTCTCATCGAGTGCAGCTCTGCTCCCGCAGTACAACTCTGGGCAGTGTGGGCAATGCACCATGTTTGCAGCAAGAATGGTAGGTCAATATCTTGGAAACACCAATGTCCATGAATTTCTTACTTTCCACCACATTTTTCACTTCTCCAATCTTTGCTTTTTCTCGAGCCCTTTACTGTAGTAGTAGTAGTAGTAGTAGTATTTTCTAGCCGCTTCATTTCTTCTTCTGTTGTATCATTAATTATGGGATATTTGAAAACCTCACTTAAAAAATTTTGATATGGAATTTACTGGAATGTAAAGTAAATCCGAGTTTTTCAAAAAAATCATCACGACACTCCTGGTGTATGATCATTTTTACATTTCACAAGATGTTATTGGAGAAACTTTCATTTTTATTTTTTTAATGCACGCTGCCTGTGTTGAAAGTGTCTGACTGTGTATACTAAAAGCATTGTAACAGCACACCCCAACGAGAAATGAGCCCTCCCGACTTCTTCCAATGCATATAAAGTCCAACTTCCTTCAACGTATCCCCTGCGAAAACTACTCCAAAGTGATGAGGCTAAAAGTGGAGATAAAATTTGAATAAGTTTGATTGACAGAGAAAATCAGATGATTCTCAGTTGCATAAATATTCGAACCCTTTGCCTAATTCACCCAAAATCACTTCAGGAGCAAATTATTTGTTTGAAAGATTACAAAATGAGTATAATAGGTTTCACCTGTATGTAATCGGTGGTTTAACTTAAAAATTAAGCTCCCCCACTTACCTAAGGGGTTTTAAGGTGCAATTCACTTGATCAACTAGCAAGGCAAATATGAAGACCAAGGAGTTTTCCAAATAAGTCACCATAAAGTGGTGGAGAAGCACCATTCAGGAGAGGGTTATAAGAAGATTTCAAAGTCACTCTTTTTCCCTTTGAGTTCGGTGAAATCCATTATTAATCAGTGGAAGACGTATCATAGCATCCAAAGTCCACCCAAATCAGGTCACCCATGCAAACTCAGCAGCAGGGCAAGCAGGAAACTGGTTCAGGATGTCACTGTAAAACCAACAATGACTTTGAAATATCTGCACAGCTATATGTCCAAGATGGGGGTCAGTGTTCATCAATCAACACCATCCCGTTCCCTTCACAAAGCTGGCCAGGTAGCAAGAAAGAAGCCATTACTGAAAAAAAATATCTAA
Organism: Eptatretus burgeri; assembly: GCF_056783735.1. NCBI lineage: Eukaryota > Metazoa > Chordata > Myxini > Myxiniformes > Myxinidae > Eptatretus > Eptatretus burgeri. The sequence goes on from NC_140971.1 coordinate 35,931,977, forward strand.
AAGATTTATGGAGTTTCTGAAAAAGCATATTAATGATACTGCAGGCTTTTATTTTTTTTAGGTAGTTGGTTGTAGACAGCAACCGCTCAGGGGAGTACTACCGTTCTGACTTCGGAGCGTTAAAGTGGTGCCTGGAACCATCTTACACTCTCCGTGTCAGGATTTCTGTTCTCGTCTTACTTTCTGTCTCACTCAAACGATAGCTACCGGGCTAGCTTTAATATCTTTCTTATAAATAATCATGAAACATCACACATTTTTCTTACTCACTCATTTTCACTCCTCACTTTACACTCTCTCTTTATTTTTCTTTATCTAAGGCCTGACCTCGGTGAGGACTATGTATTTAGTCCATGACTTGAGCCTTCAACATTAAAATAAAAATTTTAAATGTGGAGAAAGGTTTTGTGGTCAGACGAGACAAAGATTGAACTTTTTGGTCTAAGTTAAAAGTGTTACGTCTGGCACAAGCCTAACACTGTACACCACCCAGTTAACACCATCCCCACATGGTGTTGTCAGCATCATGTTATGGGGCTACTCTTCATCAGCAGGGACTGGCAAGCTTGTCAGGATAGAAAGGACAATGGACAGTGCAAAGTACAGGAGAATCCTTGATGAAAACCTGCTCGAGTCAGCCATGAATCCGAAACTGGGTAGATTCACATTTCAGCAGGCCAATGATCCGAAGCACAAAGCTAAAGCCACATTGCAGTGGCTGAATAAGAAGAAAATAAATGTTCTTGAGTGGCCCAGTCAAAGTCCTGACTTGAACCCAACTGAACATTTATGGAGAGACTTGAAGATTGCAGTCCATCAACGATCCCCATCAAACATGGCACAGCTGGAGCAATTTTTCACCATCTCAGCATGCAAAGCTGGTCGAGCACTCCCCAAAAAGACGGAAACCTATCCCCCCTTTTTCCATTGAAACAATGCCCCAACATTTGTGGATTCGCTATTCACGGCGTTTTCAGGAATGTTTCCCCCATGAATAGCGGGGTCTGACAGTATGCTGTATTCCTCCGCCACTGATCTGCTTGCAGGGTGCACAACTCACAAGTGCATGAAGTGTACAGTACTGTATTTTATGTCCTAATGTCACTGTAAATGTACATTAAGTAACTTGCATATAATTTTACTGCACATAATAAAATTGATAGAAGATAAATATAGGGTGTTCCAAAAAGACCTGGACAACTTTGGTTGTTAATATATTTAATACCACAAATGATACAGTGATACCTTTTGTTTTATATGATCCAGAAATTCATAAAGTTTTCTTTATTTTCAGGTCTGGTGGTTTAATGTAAAAGAAAATGGCGACTCCACAGGAGAAAGCTCAGTGCGTCGAATGGTTCATCGAGACGAGATCCAACATGCAAGTTCAGCGTAATTTCTTCACAAGGTATGGAAGAAATCCGCCATCGCGGACTAGCATCAGAGAGTGGTACAAGAGGTTTTAGGAGACTGGAAGTTGTCAGAAACAGAAAAGTACCGGTCGACCACGCACAAGTGCAGCAGAGGTTGAACAAGTGTGTGAATCATTTCAACGAAGTCCCAGAAAATCAATTTGATGCTCATCCAGAAAACTGGGACTACCAACCACAACTGTACACAGGATTTTGCATAACAGACTGAAACTTTATGTCTATAAGGTGCAGATTTTGCAGGAACTCAAACCAAATGATGGACCCAAACGCAAGACGTTTGCCTTAATGCTCAATCGCATAGAGGATGACGAAGATTACCTGAAAAAGGTCATGGTCACAGACTGAACTTGCTTTCATGTATCGGGAGAGGTCAACTTGCACATCTAACAGCCTCTGAAAACCCCCACATGATCATTAAACACATACGCGACAGTCCAAAGGTCAATGTGTGGTGTGGCCTTCTCCATGACTGCTTGGTGGGTTCGTTTTTCTTTGTGGAGATACAGTGACCTCAACAATTTTCATGAACATGTTGGAAGGATTCGCTTTCCCACAGACTGAAGACCTGAAACCCGATATCATTTTCCAACAGGACGGCGCTCCCCCTCATTGGGTCTTCGTCATTCGAGCCGTCCTGAATGAAAAATTTCCAGTTTGCTGGATTGGCCGAGATAGACCAACTGCCTGGCCCTGATGATCACCAGACATAACTCCGTTGTTTTAAAAAAAATTCTGTGGGGGTTTGTCAAAGATTTGTCAGCAACACCAAAATGACAAACCTGCAGGATCTTCGCTCTCGGATCACTGCTGCGTGCGCACTGGTCTACGCAAACATGCTGAGCCGAATATGGCAAGAACTCGCACAGCTGGAGCAATTTTTCACCATCTCAGCATGCAAAGCTGGTCGAGAACTCCCCAAAAAGTCCTGCACTTGCCTTGATGTCCTGCACGTGACAAACGTAGCTCACATTAAAGTGTATTGATGGTGTGTACAAAACTTTGTGACTTTCTGTATCATATAAACCAAAGGGTATCATATCATTTGTGGTTCTAAATATATTAACATCCAAAGTTGTCCAGGTCTTTTTGGAACACCCTGTAGAAATAGAAATGATCTAAAATTATCACTTTACTTTATCGATTACGCAAGCTTGCGTAAATGCGAAACTTGCACTCTTGTTGGGGAGATTTTGTCGCATTATATCCAGCACATAAATGTGAAACCGTTGTCGGGGAAGGCCTGATGGAGGAAGTTTGACTGTATCTCTCACTGCATAATTTTCTTTTGTATAATTTTCTTGGTGTGATATTTTTGACAACAGTGTACCTTTATATGCTGCAAAGTGTTTTTTGAGCTGTCTCGTCTGGGTTTGAATCTTGGCCCGAATGGAATGTAGATGCTCCTTGTAAACTAAGGCTGTCCATATTGTCTTTGATGCAGTACCATGGTGGTGAGGGAGCTTGCATCTCCCAGCATGATGGCACATCTTGCCATACCACTTTGTCAAGAAATGGTTCAGGGGCAACAATCTCAAAAATCTGCAGTGGCCTGACCATAGCCACAAACTAAACCAGAATGAACCACTCACTCTGCGATATTTAGGAATGCTACCTGAGGGCCAATAAAACCCATTCCATCACCTGAATCAGCACTTGCTCTGGAGGAGAAATGGTGTACTGTAATGCCTGTGGTTTAATATGATTTAATGCCCTGCATATTTCCTTTCTGTCCCAGTACTTGTGGCATTATAGGATACACTTTTGTTCAAATGTCAAATTGTGCTGGCTAAAATATTGATTCACACAGAGTGGATTTCAGAAATGAGAAATGACAGTGGTGGCATTTGTTTTGATATTTGGAGCAGTAGATATTTTCCAAACTAGATTCTTGCAAATCACTGCTCTTTCTTCACCCTGTATGGTCTGTCTGTCCTGGTCTGTGTGTAGCTGCCCGTTACTGCAGCATGCTTCTGGACGAAGGAGGCTTGTCGAGGCTGCGACGCCTTGCTGCTTCCCCGTTTGTGACTCGTCATGTGCGAAATATTGCAGCGGAGGTCTTGCAACGACTTGAACTGCATGCAGCCTCTTCTGCACCTCGACTGCTCAGACACCTCAAACCTCCTGCAGACAATCGGACAAAATGAGGCTACCAATATTTGTATTTTATCTCACAAGCCCTGTATGCATATGCTTCCTTTCTTTCAAGATCTCTCTGTGTGTCTCTGTCTCTCTCCCCTTTCACTCTGTATGTCTCTGTGTCTTTCTTTTTTCACTTTTCCGTCTCCATCTCCCTCTCTCTCTCTCTCCCTCTCTCTCTCTCTCTCTCTCTCTCTCTCTCTCTCTCTCTCTCTCTCTCTCTCTCTCTCTCTCTGTCTCTCTGTCTCTCTGTCTCTCTGTCTCTCTGTCTCTCTGTCTCTCTGTCTCTCTGTCTCTCTGTCTCTCTGTCTCTCTGTCTCTCTGTCTCTCTGTCTCTCTGTCTCTCTGTCTCTCTGTCTCTCTGTCTCTCTGTCTCTCTGTCTCTCTGTCTCTCTGTCTCTCTGTCTCTCTGTCTCTCTGTCTCTCTCTCTCTCTCTCTCTCTCTCTCTCTCTCTCTCTCTCTCTCTCTCTCTCTCTCTCTCTCTCTCTCTCTCTCTCTCTCTCTCTCTGTCTCTCTGTCTCTCTGTCTCTCTGTCTCTCTGTCTCTCTGTCTCTCTGTCTCTCTGTCTCTCTGTCTCTCTGTCTCTCTGTCTCTGTCTCTGTCTCTGTCTCTGTCTCTGTCTCTGTCTCTGTCTCTGTCTCTGTCTCTGTCTCTGTCTCTGTCTCTGTCTCTGTCTCTCTCTCTCTCTCTCTCTCTCTCTCTCTCTCTCTCTCTCTCTCTCTCTCTCTCTCTCTCTCTCTCTCTCTCTCTCTCTCTCTCTGTTTGATCTTGCTTGGTGTTGTAGTTTGCAAGAAGCGAGCACATGGAGACGCAGCATATAGTATTGAGGCATGTTTGGTTTTCTGTTTGCAAAGTTTGAGGAACTGACCTATCCTAAATTTAATGATATGGCACTGTGAGCAGTTAAATGAGCTGCAGGATGACTGGGTAAGGCACAATGCTATGTAGTTTGCTTTTTATGTGTAAAAAGGGGACAGTTGGGATGACAGAGGTAAGGGAAAGGGTGAGTGCAAAATAATACATGGATTGATAAAGGAAAATATATAACACTGTGAAATCTAGATGAAGCGAATGTTAGACATGAAAAAAGGAACCAAATTAGGGTACGATATAGTTAGAGCAAGGACATCAGATACAGAGGGAGAGTTCTGGAACAAAATATATAGATTTACATTGGAATCGTCAGAGCATAAGACAGAAAGGGATGAGAGGAAAGAGAACTGGAGGATGTACTGAATGTTTAACACAAGTTTTGTTTATAATGTTGCTCCACCTGTTTTTATCTCCTCTTTTGCACTGGTTATTGAGCAACTCTACATGAAATGATCTTGCCCCCTTGCAAACTAAGACTAAGAACCCATGTGTCCATGAAAAGGTGCTCTATCAACGATCCTGCCAGTCTTTGTTGCAGTAAACTGGCATCCATGTTCACGGAGCTCAATGTTAAACATCTGCACTGACAGACATTAACAGATGGCATTCCAGTGGTTCAAAGGCAATTGTAGCAAGCTGCTGTGCCTATTTTTTGCACTCTGAGATACTAATATTGTGTTTCAGCACTCTGTTTGCCAATTTGCAAAATTTGATAACTATCACAATACTACGGCAAAGAAACACACCAGTGCTTTGATCGAGGTGGAAATTTCAAAAAAAATAGAAAACATTTTTGGTCCTTTTTTCCTTTTTCTTTCATACAAGTCTAAGCATGTAGCGGAGCAAGACGACAAAGCAACAGCTCCTCATACCGAGGGTAAAAGGGAAACGAGCAGACAAAAACGCACGGATGTTTCATTGGCATCTCCCGTGTGTGTCTGAAGCACAAGGCTTGTTGTTCTCACATCGCAGACGACTTTGTGGCCTTTGTTTTCTCCTGTCTCTCATTCGTTTATCCCCCTCTGGTTCCCCAGATCCTCTAGGGTTCATGTGTTCTTCCAGTGAACACACACATACACAGAATGTACCATATGTTTTACAGAGAATCATTTCTGCCGAAGCAGTCTCTTGGCACTGGATTTCACTATAAACACGGTCAAGCGTAGATATCTCGAAGCTATCCTGCCGGCCCTTCTGGTTAAACTCCAAATTTCAAGCTTATCACCCACATCCACTCTTTTGTTCCTCTTATCTCTTATTTGTGGAACTGCTTTCTGGAAACAGTTCAATCGCACTCTTTCCTCCAAAAACAGGTGGTACACTACCATCTCATGCCATGCCCCATTCCTACCTGTAATCTTTTCGACTCCTATTTACCCTACTTCACCCAACCCTTTTACTTGCAGGTAACTTTGTTTTATCTGCTCCTCCTTTCCTGTTTGTTTTTTCCCTTGCTTGGTTTCTGCACTCCCCCCATCTCTCACCCCACAGTCAGTTTGTTGCCTTTTTCACACTCACCTTGCTCTTCCACGAGACTAGATGTTGTATTTAACAAAGTGTTGCGAGATGAGGCAAAAAAAAACAAAACAATTTGACGTCTTTAACGCGTGCAAAAGAGTTGCTGGTTAAAGGTGAACCGACGACCATAATTATTCCCTTTTGATTGAATTAATACCTCGCACCAAATTTATTGCTTGCAACATCAGCCATTTGGTTGTGATCCTGCAATTGTGTAAATGCAAAGTGCAAACACCAGTTGTGGAATCTTGATCTTACTCAACCGCAAACTAGTTGGTCATTGGTCTTTTGAATGAGCCAATGCATTAATGATACTATGAGTTGCTACCAAATGTCTCCACGCAAAAGTACTTGTGAAAAATTTTGACCCTTCACCGGGTTATACTTATAGGATAGGTCTGTCACGGACATTTTTCATGGCGGCATCATTGTTTTTGATAAATGACCTTGATGCATAGCATTTATGCAAACCATAGCAGTGTTTACAATGTTCTGTTGCTTGCAGTGGAACCTGGATCATTTGTGATGCATCTGCGTTATTTTTCATTTTTATTCTTCCCCCCCCCCACCCCCAAAAAAATGAACGTGCCTAAAAATTACCGCTGCACATTACAGTGTGAAATGTTATTCTTATGCGGAATAATAAGCGCTTGTTTGCATGTAGTAAAACTTGCAGCACAAATGACAGAAGCAGACCGATAGAGCAAGATTAATTGTCTTGGCAGTACAGGAGCCAAGATTAATTGTCTTGGCAGTGCTTCCCCTTTACATGTGTCCCCCATCTTCCAATTGCATGACCATGACTGTGTTGTACTGTACATAGACTATGCGGAGCTTGTACCCAAATAAACAGCTCAGAATAGTGACTTTCCTTTTCTCTGAAATGCATCCCAGTTCCTGTGATCATGATATTATCTTTGCTGAGTTGTCAGTTTTTCTTTTGTGCATGGCTGCCTTTGAACCTATAGGGGATTTGGATCTTAACATCTTGAACTCCATGCTCAGATGGGAGCACTAAGCAGGCCGACTTTATTTCATCACACTTTGTAATGTCCACACAGTTACCTCACTGCTTTAAGTGTACACCTGAAAGGCATGCTGGTTCATTATGCTAATTTAGTGACAGTGGGTGATTTGATAGCTGATGAATTTGACTGGTTGTCAGTTTATATTGACCGATTTACCTCATCTATATGCTGACTTCCTTGTGTTGAGTGGCAGGCCAAATGTTTGACAAACTTTGGTTATATTATTTTTAAAGCCCATTGATATGCTTAACAATTAATGATACAGATATGAATGTAATCCACACAACACTTCAAACAGGTGATTATAGCTCAGGAAGCAGTGGCCTTCACCAAATACCACTCAGAGGAAAGAGATTGGCATCTCTCGCAGGTGGCGATAGGCTTGTGGCCTGCTGCGCCTGGCTTTGGCTTCCCGATCATTCTCAGAAAGGCAGCCTTCAAACTCGGAGCCCATACCATGCAGTCTACCCTCCGGGGCTCACCTTGGTAGCCAACTGACCGAAACCCCTTTGCTGGTTAAACCACGACCCTTTTCCCTTGTCATCTCCCACTTTTTGGTGGGTTGTATGGGGGAGGGGAGGAAATGTTGAGAAACTGTGGGCTTAGTATGTGGGTGAAAAGTGTAGTTTATGAAAATGATGTGTAAGGTTGTTGTGGGTGAATGGGGAATATTGCATTTTGGCAAATCACTTTTTCTGTAATTTGAAATTTTTTTTCTTCCTTGTTTTTCACTTCTTTTTTTAAATTTTATTTTACTTCATATTTTTTTCGATACAGATGTTTAGTATTGTATAAGAGCTAAATGACAAGAGACGAATTTTTTTTTTTTTTAATAATCCTGATGGTGGGATGGTGGTGGTAAGCCTGGTGTTGGCTTAGTGGTTAGGGTGGCTGGATTGGGATCCTAGGGGTCCTGAGTTTGATACCCGTTTTCCACTGAATTAACACCAGGGGGTTGACTCAGTCGGTCATCCTTCCGAGGTTGGCGAAATGAGTACCAGTGTACTGGTCCTGGTTTATGCCTCGGTTAGAATAGGTGTACCATATCCCTGTGTGTCGTAAGAGGTGACCAGGGATGGCGTCAGGAAGGAACCATGATTGCATGGAGCCCACAAATAGGTAACCCCTATTCAGCAGGGAAGAATGGCTGCAAAAACGGCTGTTTGGTGGGATGGTGGTAAACAGGTGAACCTGGGGGCAACCATTACAATAAGTACTGGATTTGACTTTAAATTATGGCCATTCGAAAAAGGCCAATTTTTTTTTCTGCAAGAAAACGAAAATGGAGAAAATAAACTCTTCTCGGTTAATTATTATTATTCACTAATTTGGGCAAATTTTTGAAATCATTTTTAAAGATTTTTTTTTTCTTTTTCCTTTACAGAAACTATTTAAAAGATGCCGCATGCTCTGCACCATCTTTAAGAGATAAAAAGAATAAAAATTGCGTCAAACGCACAATGCAACCTTTTTGAAAGTCGGGATGAGTCTAAAGATTTTATTTGTTGGAAAAAAATATGTATATTCCATGACATTCCGGAGATGTTTTTTTACGCTTAGCAAACAGTGTCATTTATATTTCACGAATTCTGGACGTTTTTGTTTGATATTAAAAGAGGTAAGGACCATTGTATCAATATGGTTTAACATGAGACGTTCCCATTTCTTTATTACCTCCACCACCGAAGGTGAAGGATATCTGAAGGATATTTTCACCCCTTTCTGTCTGTTTGTTTGTGCGCAGTATATCTCAAAAAGTTGTGGACGGATTTGGATAAAATATTGTGGACAGGTTGGGTGTGTGACATGGACGAACCGATTAGATTTTGCTGATAATCCGGATCCGACTACTAGAATTTTAAAATAATTATTCACCATTGAGAGATCAGGTCAAAAACGATATGTAACACGATATCTCAAAAAGTTGTGGATGGGCTCGGATGAAACTTGGTGGACACGTGTTGGGTGTGTAACCATGACAAATTGAACTGTACCATTGAGAGATAGGGCTCAAAAACGATATACAGAGACATGACAGAAATAGACACCTTAAATTTATTCATTTCATCTGTATAAAGCAAGTTTTACTCAGTGATTTGTACTAATATTCAATTATTTGAATAAACGAGTTCCTGGGTTGTGTATAACAATTAACGATGCCTCGAACCCAAGGAACCCACGACCTTTATGATTTTCAAAGAGGACGAATTGTTGGCCATTTGGA
>NC_140971.1:35948689-35961189 GCF_056783735.1 Eptatretus burgeri
ATAATCACTGAACCATTCTTTCTTTGGGGTTTCTTTCTCACATGCAAAAGGAAGGTCTTTATGCTTATTATGAAGATCACTCGGGTACTTCAAATCAACTTCAAAATAATAACCTTCTTCTTTGTCATTCAATTTCTCTTGAGAAGAAATAACAATATTCATCAAAGCCTTTTCATAATCCTTTTCTTCCACCCACTCTAATTTACCATAAGGCAGAGATTGAGACATTGCCCATCCATACAAATTATTAGCATCAAAGTACATCAAATAATTACTCTCTTTTTCACTCTCATAATTTGGAAGATATTTATTATTTGCTTTAGCATATCTTTTTGAACATACTTGTGATATTCCACCTCTCTTAGACTTCTCAATCATCAAAAGCATATCTACATCACTGACTAAATCTATATCTTGTTTTGTCATTTTCAACATTGCACTCCAAGCTAAACCAGGAGCTGTGAAATAGTGGGCAGGATCTAATCCATAACAATTTTTATTATGACAGAGTGATCTAAAAGCTTCAAACACATCAGCTAACAATAAAACATCTGTTTTTAGATATAAATCATGATATTCTCCAAGGTTCTTTATCTTAAATAATTTCCAAATTTCTTGTGCGTGTTTATATTCCTTATCACTTATCTCTTCTTCATAAAGGTTATTATAGAAACTTTCTTTTGAAGGAAGTTGTGTTTCTTTAAATCTCATAAATGAATCCATATAACCATAAGGATAAATTCCCTTACTTGTAAGAATTTTCTCTTTACTTTGAATTTCATTCCTTGTTTCAATTTCCTCTCTAGTTAGAATTCCCTCTTTAATCAGAATTTCATCTATAATCAGAATTTCCTCTTTAGTTAGAATTTCATTCTTTGTTCGAATTTTCTGTATAATTAGAATTTCATCTTCAGTAAGAATTTCTTCATTCATTTCCTCATTAATTAGAATTTCCTCTTTACTTTGAATTCTCTCTTTAATCTGAATTTCCTCTTTAGTTAGAATTTCCTCTTTTGGAAAGAATGAATTAAGATTTGGAAAAGAGCCCGTGGAGCTTAGATTTGATGCGAGGTTGGCTAGTGGTGTTCCCATAAACTTGTAAGAATCAAGAAACCTTATACGAGTTATAGGTTTTGTGAATATCATTTTTGTAAATGAAATATACTTTTGACTTGTGTTTGTTATGGCAGAAATATTCCCTGGTGTTTTTGAAAGTTCATTTATAAATAGGTGTGTATCATAGTTGGCGCTGTTGTGAAGAAAGACTGGAATAAAAGAAGGTAATTTATAATTAAGATTACAACAGGAATGAGCGGGACCTCTATATTTACCAGTAAGATGACAATGATCCCTAACTTTAGACTCCTCAATTTCCTCCTCACAAATATGACAGATATTGTTCTTTCTAAATTCTAATTTTTCTTCTATGGTTAATTTCATCGGTTCATTTGTTTCTTTCATTAATTTAGTTAGTCTTATACAATCCTTTTCTAATCGTTTTACAAACTCTTGTGAAGCATTTTTTCCACTATACTGTTCAAGTTTATTATACTTTTCTCCAACAGATGATTTGATATAATAACAGAAACCACAAGGAATATGTTTTTGATATTTATTTGTATATGGTTCTTTTGGATTAGGAGAAGCAGTATTTATCTTTTTAAGGATACATTCAAAATCAGCGTATATCACAAATGGGTGCATGATAGATTTATTATAATCTTCAAAAGAAATCTTTTCACCAGGTTTAGGCATTGTAATTACAGCTGATTTATGATTACTACAATATTTTGAATGTTGTTCTAATCGTTCTTTTGTATGAAATGAATTAAGACATCGCTTACAAGGATATATTTTGTTTGCTGTTCTGAATACCTGAGAAGAGATTAATCTTGATAAATTATTGATGTATGTGTAATGTGAATTCTTTCCAACACTAAAATATAAAAGATCAATGTGTGTTTCTTCATTTTTATAGTTGTTTGAAATTTTTAATATTTGAACTTTGTTTGTATCCGTTAATCCATATACATTAATAGAAAGATTATTCTTTTTCTCAAATTTAGGAATATCTGTTAGTGGCATTGGGAAATTAAAATCTTTAATGTCCAAGGTATTCTCATATTTCATATATTGTTTTACTCTTTCTGAATTACATTTTGGTGGATGTAAGTGAGAAAGAACAGACCAGAGAAAACATTTATTATCATTATTCTTAATATTAACAACTGCCTTCTTTCGTTTTATTTCTTTTGGTAATTCAATATAAGAAGAAGCTTTAAGAGGGTTTGATTTTAGAATGTGTATATCTAAAAAGATGATTTTTTTTAATATTGAATCCACTTCCTACCACTGTATTATCAACATCCTCCTCTTGTCTTGATAGTTCTTCATAAACCCCACTATTCAAAAAATCTTGAAATGATGTTATAAAATGAAGATCTGTCCTCATATAAGGAGTTTGTTCTTCATCTTGTCTTTTCATATTCATTTTCACTCCCATATAAAACTTTAAAGTTTTCATTTCTTTTAATGTCTTTTTAATAAATTTTTCAACATCAGGTTTCACTATTTCAATTGATTCAACTATTGATGATGGACCGGGTTCTCCAAATTGAAAAATCCTTATTTTTATATGCCCTTTAAATGCCCCATCAGTGTTTTCAATATAATAGTCTCCCTTTACTTTAAACTCATTTTTCATGTGTTTTTGTGATTGAAGATGCCTATTATAACTACTCTTCAAAACATCCTTTGAGCAGGTATCACAATGTTTTCTTTCCAACTCAAGAGGGGATATTTTGTGAAATAGATTAAATGTGTGTTTGTTGGTTCGGAGGTGTTTTCTATAATGTTTATATTCGTGATTACAAACATCGCAGTATGTTGTATTCACCATATTTATATAATAAAACTTTGCTTAAACTAAAATTTCCTTGATGAAAATTTCGTTTATTTTACAGGTGTGTTCTGTGCTTAAACTAAAATTTTCTTGATGAAAATTTCTGTTTATTTTCCAGGTGAATCTGTGCTTAAACTAAAATTTTCTTGGTGAAAATTTCGTTTATTTTACAGGTGAATCTGTGCTTAAACTAAAATTTTCTTGATGAAAATTTCGTTTATTTTACAGGTGAATCTGTGCTTAAACTAAAATTTTCTTGATGAAAATTTCGTTTATTTTACAGGTGAATCTGTGCTTAAAACCATTTTATCCTCCAACTTTTTCACTTAATAAATACAATGTTTCAAGACACAAAAGACAAGTTTCAATCAATCTCTTCATTTGTTAAAGATGCTGAGAAATATGTCAAGGATGTAAAATTGAACAAAGATAAATATAACAACTATTGGATAAAAACAATTATGGTGGATATGATGAGTTCTTCAATTTACTTCAGTGGAAGGGCTTTTAGTATACCTGGAAGAACATCAATTAAGGTATCTCTAACAAAAGTTTCTCCTCTCCTTCTGGCAATATATTCAAAACTAGAAAAAGCAATGAAACAAGAAAAGGTATCAAAAAATAAAAACCTTATGGATGAAGCTTTAGAAAGAAAAGATAAGACCATCTGTAATATGCAAGGAGAAATTTGTATTTTTTTCAACAACCCTAAAGATATAAATCCTGATGAAATAAAGGATGTTAATATATCAGGTGAAATGACATTTCGTTCAATTGTAGTTAAGGATCATTTTAAAATTACCTTTAATATAAAAAATGTAGCAGTTGAATCTGTTAATGAAAAAATGTATATCGATATCGATGGTAATGTTTTTTCTACTAATTAAATGAGCCAATATTCAACTGAAGATTTTGAAGATTATGAGAGTGATTATGATACCGAGAGTTTGCATTCAAACGATAGTTATGGCACCGAGAGTTTGTGTTCAAATGATAGTTATGAAAGTATAGATGATTCTGAAAGTATCGAAGATGATATCGAAGATGAATTTCAGTTTAAGTAAAGTTTTACTTTATAAATATGAATAGTTTACTCGATTTTGAGCCTCTTGAATTCCATGATTCTCCATATGACAAATTTGAGAATTGTCCTGCGTGTGAAAGACGGGGATTAAACACAGAGTCAAAAGCCTATAAACAATGTATATTCTGTGATTATCTTCTAATTAATGATAATCAAAAATATAAAAAGGAAAATAATTCTTTTAGATTTACACCAAAAATGAATTACTTTACAAGATTGATTCGAGAAATGAATGTAAAGAACGAGGGTGAGAACACACCTTTCCTTACAAGGGAAGAAACTGAACGTATTAGAGAAATGTTCAAAGGATTGTTGTTATATCTTATTCATGGATGTGATTTTCAGGGAAATATCAACACAAGATATTGCATAAATAAAATAATGGATTATCTTGAAATTAAACTTGAACTTAGGATAAAATATAGAATTTCGAAAAAAGCCAATAATAAATTAAATAACCTGTTTTCCAAATATATAAATGAATGATTTTTTACCTATTTGGGAAAATAAGATAAAATTTGACAACCATAAAAATCTCCCAAATTCATTAAGATGCCTCATAGTTGGTTCAAGTGGATGTGGAAAAACCTGCTTACTTTTAAAGATGCTCCTCACTCCCAACTTTTTAGATTATGATAATTTAATAATTTTCACAAAGTCGAGTTTTCAACCAGAGTATCAACTACTCTCACAAGGTTTTAATGCTGGTCTTCAAAAAGAAGATATAATCGGTTTATTTAAACTTCAAAAAAACCTAAATGATTTTAACATTGAAGATATAATACAACTATTTTGTGATACACAGAGATGTAAAAAGAAATCAAAACCGATAACTTGTATTCTGAGTGATAATACGGATGATATACCGTCTCCCCAAGATTTGGATAAATCCAAAAGAACCTCGTTATCTTTGATGATTGTGTTAATGAGAGAAACCAAACGGTAATGGACAGCTACTACACAAGAGGGAGACATTCTTCTTGTAATTGTATTTATCTTAGTCAATCGTACTTTCAGCTTCCTCGTCGTTCCATCAGAAACAATGCTAATACTTTTATTTTATTCAAGTTAAATTCAATAGATATAAACAATTTTTGGAGAGACAATTGTTCTACATTATGTAGTAAAAAGGAATTTGGGGATTACATGAAACACACGACTGAAAAATATAAATATATTGTTGTGAAACAAGATGAGATATTAAATGATATTTTTCAAAAAATAAATGGATGCGAAAGAAAGAGCAAGAAGATTTAGGGAACATCAAGAGTTGGTTTCAAAAGTTGTAAAACAGCAGGAAGACATAAAGAAGAAACGCAGACAGAAACTAACGGGCGAAGAAGCATTTGAAAGAAAACAAGAGAAATTTTTAAACCACTTTTAAAAACTTCCCAAGAAAAAATGAAAGATGTTTCCACAGTTCCCACAGTAGAATATACTCCTAAAAAACTTCAAATGTTAAAAGATTTCAGTCAAATGACGGAGGAAGAATTAGAGCATATTGGAGAATTAGAATATCATGATGAAGAATTATTTCAACAACTGGAAGAGATTAATCGACCCCCTGATTATATTGTGAATGCTCTTCAAAACAATGAATATTCAGCGGATTCAAAAACCAAAGCAGGACTCATTCCAACAGAACAATCAGCAATATTTCATCTTGTTCAAGAAAAGGTATTGATATTTAATGATGAATTAAGGTTCTTGGGTTCTGCTCAACCCCCTGTTAAACTAACTCCGAGATTAATGTTTCTTCTCACAAAAGATGGAAGACAAGGTTCAACTGTGAGGGATGAATCAAAGTATATTGATAAACCATTGGATATGGAAAATAATGATGATAGAGTTTATATTGATTTGCTGAACACTCTAAATTATAAGGTTATTCTTTCTGGTAAAAGTAGGAAGAATGAGAAGGAGAAACACATTATTCAGGCTTTAAGTATCCTTGGTTCAGGTGTTAGTTTTCTTCCAAATGACCCATCGCAATTAGTTAATAGACTGTTATTGTTGTTAGGCAGTAAGAAGGCTGGAAATAACAATTGTTTTAATGAAGCATCAGCCATTTTAGACCAGTTGATGAACATGAAAATAATTAATAAATATCAATATAAAGACATTTTATCTCATATTAAATAAGATGAGAAGCACAATCCTTAGTTTCAATTTCACAACAAGCGACCACACATCTTCATTCCCATACCCACTACAACTTGACACAACAAAAGAATATGAGGCATCTTTATTATCCATGGAAACTTATAATACCTTATTTAATATAACCGAGAAAAATGACAAGTTTAGTTATAATCCGGGAAGTGGATACAAAACGATAACAGTCTCACCCGGAGCATATGAGATTTCTCAAATATCTTCCGAAATTGCTCGTCTTATGAAAGAACAGGGTGATGAACCAAAAAATATTGTTATAAACATTCAAAAACATACTTCAAAATCAACGATTAAAGTTAAAAATAACTACAAGGTTGATTTCACAATTGATAATTCATTTAGAGAGTTATTGGGTTTCTCCTCAAAAAAGATTGAAACTAATGGGACGTTTTACAGTGATAATGTCATTCAAATATCCTCAGGAATAAATTCGGTGTTAATTCACTGTGATTTGATTGATGGTGCTTATAATGATGGGAAAAAACAAATACAATATTTTCATTCAGCGCATACTCAACCCCAATTGGTTATAAATTCAATATGGAACCCAAAAATTTGGTTTATCTACCTGTGTCAGGAAAAACCATACACAGAGTAAATTTTAGGATAACCGACCAAGATAATCGTGTGATTTCTTTTAATGGAGAAGTTATATCCATCAGAATTCACCTACGTGAAGTTTTCCAATAAATAAATACGATGGTTATTGTGAGGAAACACGAGTTGGGAAAATATAAAATAATTACAGGGGATGGGATGTTCCTTTCCCCATACTACAAGGGTGAAGGTATGTATCTTGGTAGAGGATACTATAAACCTAAGAGACAAAGGGGTGTTGGACATCAATTTAGAGGAGATGGGATAATTGATACTCTCATGGGTATTGGTTCAACTATTCTTAAACATAAAGATCTAATTGGTTCAACTGCTTCTGCTGTGGGAAATGTAGCAGGTGCCGTAAAGAGTATAAAAGATGCTCAGAAGGAATCTCATAAATTACAAGCAATAAAAGAAATTAAGAAAGGCAAAACTCAGTTGTCCCTCCAAGAACGACAGAAAATAATTCAAATACTTGGATCAGGGTTTCAAAAGTTTTAACATCTTTTTTCCTAAATAAATACAAGTATGGAAGCAATTGATAGTATCTATGATTTGGATGATACTATTATCATCTCAAACTCCACTAAAAAAGAAGATTACTTCAAGGTAAATGCAATAACTGGAACAGACTGGAATACGAATGGTACAAAAAGTTTTGAAATAAATAATCAACAAACCTATTTGAATCTCTCCGAAAGTTTCTTGTTGTGTAAATTTAAATTCACTAAAACTGGGAATAATACAAACGCTACACTTGTAAATGATTTCTTCTGGAAAATGTTTGATAGTGTGCGTTTGTATATTGGGACACAAGAAGTTGAAGCGGTTGATTATGTCTCTGCTGTATCTGAAATGATAAAATTTACACTCTATACATTCAGTGATAGAATGGGAAAGGGGTCTGCCGAAGGTTTTATTCCTGATATGTCAACGGGAACAAACACAGACCCTGGATATACTCAAAGGAAAGGAATGTATAATGATGATACAAAAGCAGAAAATAGTTTTACTGTGGCAGTTCCTCTTAAAGGTATATTTGGATTTTGTGATCATGATAAAGTTCTGTATGGTCTTAAAATTAGATTTCAACTACAGAGGAATGATAATGAAAATCGATTGCTTTTTGGTGTTGGTAGTGCTTTTGGTGAACACAATAAATTTGTAATTGAGGAGATGAGTTGGTATATCAGTGAATATACTCCTAATCTTAAAACAGAAGAGATGTTGAATCGAAGAGTTAACTCAAAGAAACCACTCAGTGTATCATACCTCAAAAGAAGATGTCAACACGTTAAACTCAATCAAACTACTTACACGTGGAATTTGGGTGTTCTGGAAGGAAAGCCACGATATCTGTGGATCATTTTTAAAAAGCCAGATGGTGATACTGCGACTGATAAGAATAATGCATTGAGTGATAATGCTAAGGTGAAACAACTTCGCGTTTCTCTAGATGGAACATTTTACCCACGAGATAGATTGGAAATTAATTGGGAAAAAAATGATTTTGCTGAAGCATACAAGTCTTACCAAAAGGTGTGTGAAAGTAATGGAAATAAAGAACCTATTTTGGATATGACAGCATTTAAAAGTTTGTATACAATCTATGCGTTTGACCTGAGCGCTCAAAAGGAAACTATGAAGTCTAATCGAGTGGATACTTCCCTATACATTGAAAGAGGAGAGAGTGAAGAAGTTGATACATATTGTTTGCTTTTGGAAGAAACAGAATTGCAGATTAATACAGATAATGGTGTGATGATTAGTCTCACATAATTTTTTGTTAAATAAATGAGTGGCAAAGTACCAACTGGGGTATATGTTAATCAAATCAATCTTCATAAACTATCATCTTGTGTTCAAAATCAAAAGCCTTGTACGATTAACGTTAATACAATTCAGAGAAAAGGAGCAGTAAGAATTGATGTTTTTCTCACAAGAGAACAGGTTAAAATCTTGAATGACACTGGCTCACTTAAAATTAAAATGACAAAACCAATGTTGAAAAAATATTCAATAAGAGAGACGAGTGGAGGATTTCTCCCATTTCTAATTCCTTTATTTGCTGGTTTAAGTGCGGTTGGAGCATTGACGGGTGGTATTTCAACAGCGGTGAAAACTGCCAACGAAAGGAAGGCTCAACTCCAGGCTCAAAAAGAATTGGAAAGACATAACAAAGAGTTGGAGAAACAAATTAGTGGAAGTGGTGTAATTGTAGATTTTGCTGAAAAACTTGAAGGTCTGCCTGATAAAGCGAGATTGTTAGTTGGAGATATGCTTTCTTCTATAGCACAAGCAGGTGTAAAATTAACGAAAAGAGGTAATGGATTATATCTTTCTAATAAATAAATGAGCATTGATGAGTGGTTGAAAGAATTTGGAAAGAATACAACATCAAATTTACAACTTGTCAAATATTGTAAGAAATTAAAAATTCATAATGTGGTTATTTGTATGAGAGATGAATTAACAAATGTGCCAAAACATACAAAGAATATTATTATGAACTTAGAAGATAATAATGGGAACGGTTCTCATTGGGTTTGTATTTTTAATAGTCAAGACAAATATTATTTTGATAGTTTTGGTCTTCCGCCACCTGTTGAAGTCATAAAATTCTTACAGAATGGTGTTTATCAAACATTTCAAGTCCAAGAATTAAATTCCAAGTGTTGTGGTCAATTATGCCTATATGTGTTATTTCAACTCAACAAAAATAAAAAAATTTATGATATTATTTTTAATCTAATATAAATGACTTATGTTGGTAAAGATGGTTCTATCTTTGGTGTATCTCAAGAACTGGATATTGATTTATCAAATTATTACACAAAGGCACAGGCTGAACGACATAAATATAATATAACCAAAAATATTAACATGAAAAATGCGAAAATGCCAACCCCAACTGAAGCGAATGACTTGGTGAGATTAAGTGATTTATCACAATATATATACTTAAATAAAACGGCTGTGTATTCCAAAGATACAGAAGTGTTGATATTATCTCCAGGTCATACAGAATTCACAGTTCGAATTAAAATAAATTTTTATAAAGAAGGGCGTATCGTTTGTATGAGAATAGAACAATGGGGGTATGATATGAATGATTTAGGGTATAATTGGTCATTTAAAATTAACCTCGAAGACCTGGAACAATTAAATCAGTCTCGTAAGGAAGAATATTATCCACTTGGTATCGAGAATGAGTTTTGTGGGGCTACGATTAGTAAACAACAAATAAAAGAATTTAATAAGGGTAAATATAATAATGGTTTTGCCCTTGTTTATCTCATGAAAACAGAAAAAACAGGATTATATATAATAAGTAAGGAAATACAAAATGATTTAACTATGGGAAGATGGGGAGGTGTTTCGTGCCATAATATTATTCTAACATATATTTCTAATACATAAATGACAGCAAGAAGGCTTCAAGAAAATTATCATTTCTGTGTTCAAGCATACCTTCAAGAAAAGGGTATTCGGTATTTTAATAAATATGTTCTACAACATAAGAATGAGGTATTTTCAATAAAAGATTGGCATTATGCTGATGTTGATAAACCGACAACTTTAGATTTAATTAGAATGTTAAATAATGAAAAAATTATAAAGTTAAGAAAAGGTAAGGCTCTTTTAGAAATTCAAAAGAAATTTTATTGGTTTCCTGTTGTAAAAAATTATTTTGGATACAGGAATAACAAGAAATCCTGATGAATATATTTATAATATTCTATGGGGGGTAAGCGATTCAAGGATAGTAAGAGATGAGGAAGGAGTTGAAGAAGAGAGGGAAGAGGAGGAAAAGGAGAAGAGAGATAAAGAGGAAAAGGAGAAGAGAGAGAAGGAGGAGAGGGAGGAAAGAGAGAAGAGAGAGAGGGAGGAAAGAGAGAAGAGAGAGAGAGGGATGAAAGGGACAAGAGAGAGAAGAGAGAGAAGGAGGAAAGGGAGAAGAGAGAGAAGAGAGAGAGGGAGGAAAGAGAGAAGAGAGAGAGGGAGGAGAGGGAGGAAAGAGAGAGAATGAATAAATATCAAAATATGGAAACCAGTGAGATTAAAAAAATATTAAGGGTATTACAGAAAATAACTCAACCCACCGAGGAGGAAAACAAAGAATTGGTAAGTCTATTTGCAATACTTTCGACAAGACTATTGACATCGACAAGATATGGATTTTAATTCAAGTTTTTCATTTTTTTTTTCTTAAATAAATGGGGGAGAGAGTGAAGGCATTTCTAAGGATTCTTTATGTTTTAAAAATTAAGATTCAAATGTGCATGTTGGAAACTAAAAAGGTTTTTGCACTCTGCAGGAATTTTTCTCATAAATAAATGAGTTATTGTCTCAAATGTAAAAAGAAAACTAATACTAAAAATATTTCATATATTAAAAGTAAAAATAACAGGGTTATACAAAAAGGTATATGTTCGGTGTGTGGTTCAAAAAAAAATCAATTTATCTCCCAACACAAACTAGGAGGAGATATACAAAAGTTTTTATCAGGAAGTAAATTTACAACTACTGGAATACAAGGGGAATTACATCTTCCAGGGTATTCTTTCTGTGGTCCAGGCACAAACTTGGATAAAAGATTAGATGAGGCAGACAATCCTAAATCCTGGAGTAAGCCTATCAATAGAGTTGATGAAGTGTGCATGAGACACGATATTGATTATGGGAATACCACAACGTTGGAAGAAAAGCATGAAGCCGATAGAGAAATGTTGTATAATTTGTCTCTGATACAAAATCCAACCTTGAGAGAAAAAGTTGATCGGTTCATTGTGAAGAAGATGATCAGTGCTAAATTGAAACTTGGACTTGGAAATTCAAAAACTTGTAAGCTCTAATGATGTCATTAAGATTGAAGAGCAATTAGCTGATGAATTACATAAACCAATATTCACAAAGTTTCAGAGAAGGAAAGTTTATTCCAAGGAAGTAGATTATATCTGGTCTGCTGATTTGATTGAACTCAATAATGATAAGGGGTACAAGTATGCTTTAACCGTTATTGATTTGAGGAGTAGATATGTGTGGGTTGTCCCTTTAAAAAACAAAACAGGTAATACTCTTATGTTAGCTTTTCAACAGATATTTAATAAAAGTAAGAGAAAACCTAAAAATTGTGGACTGATGAGGGTAGAGAGTTTTATAACAAGACATTTATGAATTTTCTAAAAAATAACAGTATTACATTATACAGTACCTTTAATGAAGGGAAGGCAGTTGTTGTTGAACGTTTTAATCGTACCTTAAAAGAGAGACTATATAAAAAATTCACACAACTCGGTTCACAACAATGGTCATCTTTTATTCAGGATATTGTGGATAAGTATAATGACACGATTCACACGGCAACAAATATGAAACCATCAGAAACATTTACAAAATTAAAATATGAAAAAGAGATTAATGTCAGAAAACCTAAGTTCAAAGTTGGTGATATCGTAAGAATATATCGGTGGAAATCTCATTTTGAAAAAGGTTATACGAAAAGATGGACCAACGAGCTTTTTAAAATTGTTGATGTAATAGATACGGTTCCTTGGACTTATAAGATATATGATTTGGAAGGGGAAGAGATTTTAGGTTCATTTTATTCACAGGAATTACAAAAGACAAAGATAAATTGAAATTTTTTGACTCCGCCCCTTTTTGGCTCCACCCACACAAGCCCCCGCCCACACAAGCCCCGCCCACACAAACCCCACCACACACCCCCCCACAAGCTCC
>NC_140971.1:35983689-36011189 GCF_056783735.1 Eptatretus burgeri
TCCGTCGAGGAGTTTTTCCGTAATACTGTTCACAAACAAACAAACAGAAAGGGGTGAAAACAGTAACCTCCGATCTTCGATGGCGGAGGTTAAAAATAGAAAAGGAATATCAGGAACAACGAAAGGAATACGGTAAGAAAATGGACGAAATGAGGAGGGAAGCATGCGAAAGAGGTGCGGAGATGAGAGAGGAATTATGGGAAAAAGCGAAGAGGAAACAAAAAGAACATTAATTGGAAATTGACCAACGAAAGGAGAGAGCAAGGTTGGAGTATATGGAGATGATCAAGAAATTAAGGGGAAAGAGCTTCTGAGTTACAAAAACACCAAAATAAAGAGAGGGAATTACAAAACGAGCTGAGGATGTTAAGAGAGGAAAGAAAGAGAACGGAGAATGAAACGTTAAGGAACCACACTGTGCAGATCGAACTGTTGGAAGCCAAGGCAATATTAAAGAATGAGATGCAAGAAAGAGTAGTGAAAGAACAACGAATGAAACAGGAAAGAAATCAACCAATTGAGAGAGACTACGAGATTAGAGAAGGAAGAACAAGAGAGACGGTGGGATAAGAAAAAAAGAGCAAGGAATGAAGCAGGAAAGGGAGATCAACCAATTGAAGGAAACAACGAGATTGGAGAAGGAAGAACAAGACAGACAGTCGGATAGAAAACAAAAAGAAAACGAATTTGAAATTCACCAACTAAAGGAGAGAGCAAAGTTGGAGTACACGGAGATGGAAAAACCCCAGAAAGATAACGAACAACTCAAATGGAAAGGAAAATGGAGCCAGGAAGTAGGACAGCACAATAATGTGGGATGTGTGGCATCACCGCAGGGTGGAATGTTAGTGGTGCGGAACTTTATTGACATCACTCGTCGGATGAAACAACAATTAGAGCAAACCCTGGTGAAGGAGACATTGAGGGAGCATAAGGGGTTGTTGACGAATGAAACACATTTTGAGCAGCTCCAGCCTATGGAGCTGACGGCCCCAGAGGAGTGTGGCGACCGGACAGAGGTGACTGGAACGAAGCAGGTACGAGGGCACATGCATACATGGTGCGGACGATGAGCTTAAGGTAGAAATTGAATTTTATATTAATGAGACTTTGTCCGATGGGGTGCACGTGTGCGTGACCCCTGAATGTGTGTGGAGTGCCTGTGAATGAATGCTGTGAGCCCACACTCTAGACTACAGCACCGGTATGTGTTGCCGAGGCCGAAGTGTGTGTGGGTACTCGCGTGGCATTCGGGAATGTAGCCCTGGAGTGCGAGGCGGCTGGTCAGTACGCCGGCAAGGTTGAATGTGTGGAAGGTCAACACATACCCTTGCGATGTGTGCAGCCTGCTGTGTGTGGGAGTCCTCTGCATGGAATGAGTGGTGACGTAGGAAAGAGGTTTGAGGTGCAAGGGGAAATAGAAATGCCACCAGGACAGAACTTGACACAGGGGACAAAAACCAAAATGTACAACTCCGCATGGGTTCTTACAGAGTTAGAGGTGCTGCATCCAGGAGCAGGCTTTAGAAATTTGATTTTAATTTCTTTACCAGCCTCACAGGAACTTTGGGGTAGAGTGCAGATGAGTAGCAAGTGGCACTGGCGTGTCACTTGGTCTTCAGACCTTTCTGAGCACACGAGGGGTTTGGCTAGCTGAGTGGGGTTTATCTGTCTTCATGGAGTTATGGAGAAGAGGGGGAGGCCATTCCACCGATTGGTGCTTACCTGATTTCCGTGAACCCTGGAGAAGAAGGGGAGGCCGCTCCACCGATTGGGGTTTACCTGACTTGCGCAAACCCTGGAGAAAAGGAGGCGGTGGACCACAACCCCAATTGAGACGTGACCCCTTTGAGCCGTGGCGGAAAGGCGGCGGGGTCATGTAAGGGGAAAAAGTGAGGGATTTGTTCCCTCACTCCCCTTCCAATGAGCCAAAGAAGCAGGCCATATGGGGATGTGAAGATTTTGATTGCAAATTGAGAGATGACAGAAGGCATGAGTGGCACGAGTGGATTTGGGTGCTTATTGAAAAAAAAGAGTGGTGGAGACATTACAGGCAGAGTGCTAAACACACCTGAAACAAGTGGATGACAAAGAGTGGCTTGTTTGAGGGAAGACTGAAATGCCTGGTTGGAACCATGCAGATGTTCCATGGGGCTGGTGAAGAGATTTTGATGTTTCTTTTAAATTGTTGGAAATAAACGATTAGGGCAGTATAGAGGAGGCCAGCGGACGACGGACGTAGAGACAAATTAATTGGGGTTTGATGAAAAAGTGTACCAGTTAAATTTGATGACCAAGTGGGATCCGAAGGACTGGTGTGTTTTTGTTTTCACATAAACGTGAAAGGTGTTGGATGGTGTTGTGGGCTGGGTGTGCGGCACTGTGGAATGAATGACTAAAGTGTTTGGATGAAAGGCGTGGTTGTGCGAATGAGGAGAGTGAGTGCAAACAACGTACCCTGTCGGTAGGAGTCTCCTAACCAAGTTAGTGTAGGTTAGGGGGACTTAGAGGATTTGACATGGATTCTGGCTGCTGTTCCATTGTGCAGGCGGACTGCTAGGGGTAGGTGCAGGCCAAGGTATGGGGATACTGGCTGGTAGTGTGACATGGGATTGGAAGTTGGTGAGTCTGAAAATAGGGCACCAGGGCTTTGGGGGATTCCTGGCAGGTGAAGACTGTCAGAGGTGCCAGGAGAGCACGGTAGGTTCAGTGCCAGGAGAGCACGGTAGGTTCAGTGCCAGGAGAGCACGGTAGGTTCAGTGCCAGGAGAGCACGGTAAGTTTTAGTGCCAGGAGAGCACGGTAGGTTCAGTGCCAGGAGAGCACGGTAGGTTCAGTGCCAGGAGAGCACGGTAAGTTTTAGTGCCAGGAGAGCACAGTATTGGGGCTAGAGAGCCACCCCTTAGTGAGGAGCGCCAGAAGCATGCTCAGGTGAGACCCGAGGTCGCTGAGTGTCCTCCACCCCCGATTGGAAGCAGGCAAAGAGGCCTAGTAGTAGTTGCACTTCCCAGCCAGCGAGTTATGTCTGGCACCACCAAATGGAAAAAGACAAATAAGGGCCTTGCCCAGGTTTAATAGAATGGAACAGTGTGCCAGGTCGGGAAAAATGGGTCATTAGGATCATTCTAGCCATAGCAGGGTTTATTGCATTATTTCGGGCTAAAAGTAAGTGGTTAGGTTCAATGGACTCTCCTCCGCACCATTCATGTGTGACACCTGGTACGAGTAGTGTTGATGGGAGAATTTGTTAACAAGTCCAAGCTAGGTCACCTCTCCAAGTGCCAGAGGCCACCAGTATGTCATGAGCACACACCCACGAAGATAACGTTGAGTAAGAAACACACCATCCTGTCTGTAAGAGAAAAAAAAGAGAGAAAGGAATAAAAAAAAGAGAACTTAACCAAGATAAGTCAGGTAAGGAAGGTTAAGGGTACACTCAATCTCACCTGGTCTGAGGTCATCACACCCACTTGCGTCCTCAAGAACACCTCGAAACTGCATTTTCTTACCATCAATATCACCTTGCGACCATTGCTGTGTCACCTGCTGTCCAATGCAGGGCTTGTTGCCTGCTGCTGCTTGTGAGTAGGCCATATGGGCCGAAGCGTTTTTGTGGGCCATTGAGGCCAAAGTGCTTTTGTGGGCCGTTGTGGCCGAAGATTCATGCCATTTTGTGGGCTCAGTGCGCCGAAGAACACTTTGTGAGATTAGGTCACTGGGCCGACTGAACTCACCTGGTGAGAGGCCAATAAGGCCACAAAGTGAAGAAACCCTCAGGGATGAATGGACAATACTGTCGGGAGGGGGCCTGAAGGAGCGAACACGGGAAAGAACTGAACCTTTGAATGTTCTGCTCCTATGCAAATGTTGGTGTAAAAAGTGAAATTGAATGCCCTCCCCTTCAAATCCATCATTAGAATGTTAAGTACTGTGCATAGAGTGTGAATTTGTTTGTGAGATTGGTGACCCGACACACTAGGATAGGGACATGCCAATCTTACTGTGACACTTTGGTTTTTAGCCGCGTCGCGTTGCGAACACTGGCTCTAAGAGAGCTCCGTGTTCTTCTTCTTCTTCCTCTTCTTCTTCTTCTTCTTCTTCTTCTTCTTCTGGTGGAGACAACCTTTCTGACGCTGCTCTTGGACACATTTGTCCTTCTTAGAGTTAAGTGCCTCCCATGTTGTGGGTTAGAGTAAATGGGAGATCTGTGCTTTACGTTAGACAGGGCCATTTCCGTGGGCTGCCCCAGATGGAAGCTCGGGAGAGCCTCGGGAGAAAGCTGGGGGTAGTGTTCCGGAAGTGGCCCTGAGTATGCTATTAAATATAGAAATAGCCCAGATCCCCCATTAAATGCATGTTTAGCCAGGTTGTTCGGTAATTTGACGTTACATGTTTGTCGGGAGGTGTCTCAGGCTGTTATTTGTTCATGCAGTGGTGGTGTACCGAGAGACTCTTCTTCTTCCTTCCCTCTCTCCGACGAGGCCCCGCCCAGTCAGCTGAGAGGGAGGGGCCAGAAAAGAGTAAGTGAAACTGGCGAAGTATTAAAACTGCAGTCGGTTTTGAGGCATGCTCGGGCTTCGAGGTGAGCAGAAAAAGGAAAGACAGTGGTGATTCTGCCAAGAGAGAAACTGGACCTGGGCGTGCCGGGGTCTGCCTTCTGTGACCTGGAGAAGCGAGCCAGGGCCGAAGGAAAGGCAGGGAAAGGACTGCATGAGGTCTGTCTGCCCTCGGCTGGACGAGAGAGGACTGGTGGGAGTCGTGATCTCCTGTGTAGGGGACGGCTGTGTCTGTCTGCGATCTGCTTCGTGAAGGAGGCCTGGTGAACAGGCCAGGCCTGGTCTTGTATGCTGGACCCTGTGAAAAGCCAGCTGGAGTATACCACCGTGGATCTTTCGCTCTGCTGCAGTTGACCTCGCGGGGTCTGAACATGAGAGTGCGTGCGTGAGGTCTGCAAAAAATGGACGACGCCTCCATTTTGCCAAGTGGCGTACTCGAGCTTGGGGCTCGAATCCGTGGACATCCGCTTGTCACAAGCCACATTCGTGCTTTTGACACTTTCCTCTCGTCCATGAAACATCACCAAGTACTCTTTCTTGTCTGCATGTCGTTTAAGGCTTATCTCGTTAGAGTTCCCTTCGAAACCCATAATCCGTAGCTCCCTAGTAAAGAACGGGTTATCGAGTAATTATAATATTGTCGTGAATGTTTTGCTTGTGTCATGTTCCCTGATGTCCCCAATAAATCAGGTTGATTTGAATTGGTTCGTGCCGCGTCGAGGAACGATCTGCTCGATTTGGATATAAAAAACGAAAATGGTTACAGACTGGTAGACTCCGCTCGGTCTGACAAAACCAGTCTGTAACCGGGGTCTATTCCCCCAGCTGGCAAGGTACAGGTGTATTTTGGTACCATGATTCGAGACGCGTAACCCGAGAACTGTGCCGAACCAGCCGGCGTTATAACCCCGGAGACGGCGGTGGTTGGGTGCGAAAACCCAAACTGGGTACGGACGGCGATTGATGCGATCGTCCGAGAACCCTCCAACCCGGATCCGCAACAATATATATATATATATATATATATATATATATATATATATATATATATATATATATATATATATATATATATATATATATATATATATATATATATATATATATCTCAAAAAGTTGTGGATGAGTTGGTTAGGTGATGAGAACAAGCCGATTAGATTTTGGTTCAGATCCAGCCCATCAGTGGGATACAAAACATGAACTGTTCCACCTGGCAGCGGTACGAGTTTTACTGACTACCGTTCTACTTTGTTCTGTTTTGCCAAGTTGTCGCTCTGTGATTGATTTTTCATTTGTTTGGTTTTTTTCCCTGCTAAAAACGTGAGTGTTTTTCTCTGCAACCGTTCGTCGGATTGACACGAAATATTCACCAAAGGAGCGACTACTCTTGTAAACTGCTTTGATGACAGTTACGACGTCATAAGTCACGTGGTGTGGTTGCCATGTTGGAAAAAAAGACAAACTTTGGACTTCTGTATCTCTGAAACCGCACCAAGGAAAAAATTGTAACTTGTGACATGGCAAGTACTCCACATGGGGAATGAGGGTAATTTTTAGATTCTCGTGGAGGATCTCCAAGTCTTACTCTCGTTGTTGATCTTAATCTTCTTCTTGTGGACTTTTTTGTTTCACAGCCTACAGTTTTCATCAAAACTTCCTGAAACTTGGCATATATATGTAAAAATACCCTGCGCAGACAGTAACCATCTCCAATTTTGAAAATTCCTCCTATACTAGAAAAAAAGTTATGACGTCAAAATATCTCCGCCAATGGGAATCGCCTAAAAATTTATCTCTGAAACTAGGCAAGCTTTTTGAATTCTGTTTGCGCGAATCGAACAGGGCATTAGCAGAGATGAATTACCGCACATATGATGCATCACTATGACGTCATATTAATTTTTATGCCGTCATTCCTATTTTTTGACTTTTTGTTTCACAACCCAGAGTTTTCATCGGATCTTCGTGAAACTTGCCATGTATATGCAGAAAGCCCACGCGCAGGCAGTAATCATCTCCGATTTTGGAAATTCTTCCTATAAAAAAGTTGACGTCATAATATCGCCGCTAATGGAAATCACCTATACCATTATCTCTGAAACTAGGCAAGCTGTTTGAATTTTGTTTGCGGGAATCAAGCCGGGCATTAGCACAGATAATTTATCGCAAACCTGATGCATCACAATGACGTCATATTCGTTTTTATGACGTCACCATTAAGAGGACGAGGATCTTCGCTCATTTGAGCTTGTTTTTTATGATGTCATAGTT
Organism: Eptatretus burgeri; assembly: GCF_056783735.1. Taxonomy (NCBI): domain Eukaryota; kingdom Metazoa; phylum Chordata; class Myxini; order Myxiniformes; family Myxinidae; genus Eptatretus; species Eptatretus burgeri. The sequence goes on from NC_140971.1 coordinate 35,990,516, forward strand.
GCCTTCAGTATGACATCATAATTGCATTCGAGGAACACTACATCTGATCAGTCTGAAAATTTTTGAGTGTCGTTTGGGTATAAATTGGTCCACAGAAAAAATTTCATGATGTCATCAGTCATGTGGTTTGGCAGCCTTTTTTTTTGCAAACCTTCAAAAAGATTCTTCTCTGAAACGGCTGAACAGATTGAGGCAAAAATTTACATGTATAACCGCCTCTCCATGAGGAAGAAAACATTCCCACCTATGCCATCATAGGTCACATGGTTTGACAGCCATATTGGATTTCCCCTCAAACCTTTAAAGGTCTTATTTTCCGGAATGGCTGGACAGATCGAGGAGAAACTACACCCACATGTTCCCCAAGCCTTGGGGATACCAGGGTGTTCACAAATAATTAAATTGATCGGTCTCATGGTCTGACAGCCATCTTGGATTGAATGAAAATCTTCAAAAATTATTTCTCTTGAACCGCTTTACCGATCGAAGTGAAACTTCACAATTGTAATCTGGTACTGATGGGGGAAGATTGCTTTTAAATTTCAACCTGATCAGACGCATGGTCTGGCAGCCAGAATTATCTAATGTTTTTGATCTGGATCCTTTTTTTTTTTTTTTTGAATAAGGCTCACTTGGCTGTGCTTGGATGGGTTTGAGGGTAGAGGAGTAGCAACTGAAATGGGAATCCTATCCAGGTTCCTCCTAATGACTTCATCTTTGCTTTTTGCTTGTTCAGGTTCCTTCGGATTACTCCAATGCAGGACTGTAGCTATTTGGTCTTCAATTTGAAGTGAATTTATTTTAATCGCATTCTCAATTCAATTGAATAATAAAAAATGTCATGAGTCAGGGTCAGGTGTCCAATCAATGCGGGACTTCTTGGTACCCAGTCATCACTGCCAGCAGTTTTTAAGTGGCAGTTCTAATTATGTCTCATTAATTACGTAAACAACTGTACACAAAACGACACAAACACCACACAAAATAAGTTCTGGTGAGGATCTGCAATCTCTGATTGCAATTTTTCTCGTTTGCTTTTGTTTCTACATTTGCAGTAATCTCTTGACCTTACTCTTTTCCTTATTTCAAGCAAAACCAGAACGCCCATTTGTAGTTTCGCAGCAATATCCCCCACCCTGAGTATTCTAACCCCCTTCTCTCAATGTTGCAGAGGACGAGAGGACTTGCTTAACTTTACGCAACAAACAGAGTGCATTATCTGCAAGAAGATCACACGTTGCTTCATCTGACACCACATGTGTGAGAATGTTCGTGTTATAAAATGCTTGTTACTGGACAATTTCATGACATGTTATATTATAGAATTCCACGATATAATCATAAGTATATTTTATCTTGACCTTGACCACAACCTTCATCACTTTCTTTGGTATATGGATGTTTTGAAATAAAACTTGGAAAAGAAGTGAAACTTATATTTCTCTTTTGCTTCTTTCTATGATTTTTCATCCAAAGACTTGCTTGAAGTCTTTTAAACCATTTTGTTAAATTTATGGGTTTAATAATGAAGGAAGGCATGCTTCGAGGACCATAGTTGATTTAAATCTTTTATTTTATTTTTTAATAGAAAACGAGAACAGCACTCGGTGGAGCTCATACCTCCGCCAGGCTGAACAGTTCACGTTTTGTATCTCACCGATCGGCTGGATCTGTATCCGAACCTGAACCAAAATCGAATCGGCTTGTTCTTGTCATCTACTGAACTCGTCCACCTCGTCTTGCCATAAGCAATCCAAAACTTTTTGAAATATCGTGCTATATAACGTTTTTGGCCCCATCTCTCAATTACGAAGAATCATTTTAAAAATTCTCGTTTCGAGATGTCCATGAACTTCAATTCGTCCTTGTCACAAACCCAACGTGTCCACCAAGTTCCGTTTGAATCCGTCTAACTTTTTGAGATATCCTGCGCAAAATCAGACAGACAGACAGACGTAGTTATAACATAACCACGTGTTATAAAAGATCCTTTTTTTCTGAAAAAAATTTTTTTGCTTGGTTCACCTCAATTTACATCCTCATTGGGATTCAGAGATAGTCATGCAATACGTTTGTGAAGTGCGACATGCCATCTTTTGATTAAACCCATCAGTGAAGTGACGCATAGGCATGCCTAGTTTTATCTAATCTACATGTTCCAGTACACCCTTGCAACAATCGCTGCCCTGTTGTGATTGCTACATCAGTGACCGTCCATCCTTACGAAACCTTTTTCTAAAGCTTGCTTGCTGACTCATTGTCCAGTTGCTCCTCTGAAGTTGAAAAGCTGAAGCTTGCTTCTTGCGTCAATCCAGTACAGTATTGCCAAATACAGTGGTCTTGTTGGATTGCTCGTAGCTCCTTACCCTTACCGTCCTTTTTCATGATGCATTTTAACTAGTAACATGATTTGTTTAATTTTCAATCATGCATTGTGGAGATTGTTTCCCCTTTAAAACTGGTTGCTTACTTTATTGGGTGTCCACGATGCACCACCACCCGTCAAGTTCCACTTACTTAGGCCTAAGTCACATTTGGGGCGGCCGTGGGGTCTTCAAAATCTACGGCGGCCGCAGTATTTCCACGGTCACACAATGTAGCAGTCACATATGTTTTTATTTTTCGGGGAGCCGCACGGCATATTTAGGCCTAAGTCACATTTGCCACGGCGGCCGTGGGGTCTCCAAAATCTACGGCAGCCGCAGTATTTCCACGGTCACACAATGTAGCAGTCACATATGTTTTTATTTCTCGGGTAGCCGCACGGCATATTTACAAATTGTGGAGACCGAAAACGTGGGGGTGCCGTATGGTCTTTGATTTGATGTCGCACGGTGACCTTAGGGCATTCCTGCGGCAGCCATTTAATTTTCAAGGTGACCGCAAGGCGACCGCAGGGGGCGGGCCCTAAGGCGAACGTGCGGCCAGACGGACGGTAACGAGTGGGTTCTTTTTTTTTTAATATTTTTTTTTTTACCAGTTTTTTTGTTTCGGCTTGTCGAATTGCTACGGTGAACGTAGAAATCAAAAAAGTTATAACTCTGCATTATAATTCCACGGCGACCTTACGACCTGTAAAATATAGCCAAACGGCGTAGGACCACCCTAAGGCCACCGCAGAAACTCTGCGGCCGCCGCACGTTTCTGTCAATTCAGGGGGCGTACGGCCGCCGTATCCTCACCGTAGAGCAAATGTGACTTAGGCTTTGGGTCTTAGAAATTGTGGAGACCGAAAACGTGGGGTTGCCGTATGGACTTTGATTTGATGTCGCACGGTGACCTTGAAGGGGCCCTGCGGCAGCCATATAATTTTCAAGGCAGATGCAAGGTAGCCTCAAGGGGACCGCAGGGGGGCCCAAAGGCGAACGTGCGGACAGACGGACGGTAACGAGTGGGTTTTTTTTATTATTTATTTATTTTTTTACCAGTTTTTTTTGTTTCGGATTGTCGAATTGCTACGGCGAACGTAAAATGAAAAAAGTTATATTATAACTCCGCGTTATAATTCCACGGTGACCTTACGGCCTGTAAAAGATAGCCAACCGGCGTATGGCCACCCTGATGCCACCGCAGAAACTCTGCGGCCGCCGCACGTTTCTGTCAATTCAGAGGGCATACGGCTGCCGTATCTTCTTCGTAGAGCAAATGTGACTTAGGCCTTATGCTACTCACTGTGCTCATTAAGCGGGTCTGTAGGAGGGGGGGGAGCAGTGTTTGACACCCCAAAATAGGTATTTGGTCTCTTTTTCTGAAACTACACACACGATTTTGATGAAACGACCACAACCTTCATCACCCCTGACATACCAAAGTTTGTTCATGGCATTAATAAAAAAAAATCAAGGTCTAAGGGGGTTTGCAGGGGGCTTGAGTGACTTGCTCCTGGTCCAAGTGAGCTTCAGGACTCATGGTCCTATTTTTTTGTCATATATAGTTTATGGCCAAGCCTGGTGTTGGCTTAGTGGTTAGGGTGGCGGCTTGGGATCCTAGTGTCCTGAGTTCAATCCCCGTTGGCCGCTGAATTAAAACGCATCAGGAGGTTGACTCAACCTGTCATCCTTCCGAGGTCGGAAAAATGAGTACCAGTGTACTGGTAAGGGGAACTGCATCAGCGGCATAGCCGTGTCCCAACCAATGATGCAACCAGTAGCCACAGGTTGCACTCTATATAGAGAGGGTGAAAGAATTTATGGCTGCTGGTTTGATCATTGCTGGGACCATGGCTGTGCCACTGATACTGTGACACTCATTTCCAGTAAGCAGGTGCTCATTTTTCCCATTTCAGAAGGATGACAGGCTGAGTAAACCCACCTGCTGTTACGTAGCAGCCTGACAGAGGCTCAAACTGAGATCTTAAGCCGACACCAGGCTTTCCAATGGACTGGTTGGATAGTTAGATGGCATTTGACAAAATCCATACTTGATATATTTGTGCCTTAATATAGCTGATTATGTCCGTTGCCCTCCTCACAAAACATAGTTGTGTTGTTTTTAGTGTATCAAATGGATAACAGGTGCTAAATGAAGATTGTAACATGAAGACAAAGTGGGTTTTTTGGAATATTTAACTTCTAGACAAACCACAGTAGTGGGGCAACTTAGCATAACAATTGTGCATTTTGTGAGGAAAGCACCAAATTTGGCACACTAGTAGCCTAACATATTATGAACAGATTTGGATATTGGGCCATCTCAAATTCAGCCGCTGGTGGCTGTGGCAGCCATTTTCCACTGCCATCAAAAATTTTGATGAAAAAAAAATGCCATCAATTGTTATGCTATATTTAGCTAAGTTGTCCCACTACAGTACTTCCTCGCATGTGCAGCGCATTTCCATGTGATTAAAGATAATTTATTATAACACGCAATGGCGTGTGAAAGAACCTACAATTTTAACCTACAGGAAATGGCATTTGGATCCAGTCCACATCTCTGTATTCACACAAATAATCAACTCGCGCAGTCAACGCCACAAGCACACGACCTCCTTCAAATGGGTGCTGAGCGACTGGATGTCAACCTGTGACTTGACTTTTATGGAAGGATTTATTTATTTATACTTCCACTAACTGTGGGAGCATGATTTCATGCTTTCAACTGGCGCTGAACAACGGTGCATAATCGCTACTGCTACCGAGTATGGGGGCTCCGATGATGCTGTGCCCCTATATCAGTACTGTACTGTGGTTCTTATTTCGTCAACCTGGAAAGAATGCAGGCTGAGTCAACCCCACCTGGTGTTAAATCAGTGGCCAGCAGGGCTCGAATTCAGGACCATATGATCCCAAGCTTACCACTAAGCCAACACCAGGCTTGGAAAGAATATAGTTGTTCTTATTTTACTTAAATAGATGGAGTGATGGCCCACAATGCCGATAAAGGAAAGAAACAAGATAGCTGGGGAACATTTGGGGATTATTGCATCTAAATGACAAAATTAGACACCAATTTACATTAAAAATAATAATAATACAGCATATTCCATGTAGGACATTCCTGCGTCTTGTTTTTTCATTTTTGAAGAATAGTCTGTTCTTTAACTTGTAATGATTTGTTTTGAGCAGGGCGTTGCATCACAGTGCGAGTTGTTCTTGGCCGGATGTTAACCTGGGCTTCCCATCTACTAACATTAGTTGCTGGATGTTAAAGATCCCACGGTGTCTTTCGTGAAGGGTAGGTGAATTGCCCACACCCTGAACAAATTAGAAATTCCTTCCCGATCTACCTCGGTGAAAGCAAAGGCAAACCAACGAATGTAATCACTGCTGTGCGGCTGCTTTGGCAGCCTTCAACCTGCCTTTGGATAGAATAGCACAGAAAGAGATGGGGTTTAGATTGGATTCACATTCCTTACCCAATGTGCTCAGGTGAGAAGACCACTGTGGGGGGGGGGGGGGGGAGCTATCTCAGGTTCCGACCAGACTCCCCAGAATTGCAGGCCATCGCACACTGATAACTCTGTGATGCGGCGGGTCGCGAACCGATCGTGAACGCCAATAACTCAACCACGTAACTTAGGGTCCTCCGTATAATAACGATTACCTAAAAATAATCATGTGACCTAATTACCGGGCGACCCGCCCTCGGCGCGCTTTGTCTGAACCGGTTCACCTTACCGGGTCAGATGCAGCCAAGCGACACTGCCAAATAAGTACCAGTTAAAAAGAACAGATCGTTTGGAATAAAGTCCTGGCTGGGCTAGGATACAGACCATGCTGGATCAATGAAAGAAAAGACAAAAACGAGCTGGGAACATTTCTATACAATCATTTATTACAGGCAAACGAGGAAAGATATGTGGCACAGTGAATAGATTTATTATTGTGTGTAAGCAGGGATAGAAAGAAATGTGTGGTGCGACAACAAAACAAGCAACCTACTAAAGCCGATATCCCGATATAATTCTTCTGCACTCTTAACTTAAGCGAGGACAGATGCCATGACACACACACACCACACACACACACCACACACACACACACACACACACACACACACACACACACACACACACACACACACACACACACACACACACACACACACACTTTGAGACCTGGTGCAGGAGTATTTACAATCCACGCTATCTTCCTGGCAAAGGTGTGCCTCCATGTATGCATACTCCTACATGCAGCAACCTTTACATCCCATCGGTCAGCTCACACGGAATCTGATTCATACATGCCACAGTCCCCTCATCAGAGGGAGAAGGGTGTGGGACAAGTGGGAGGCTTTCAAGAGAAATATAGAGGGAGGGAAGAGGAAAAAGGAGGGGTGGGGGAGATCGGAGGGTCAGAGAGAGGGGGTTGGAAAGGGGTGGGAGGTAGAGGAGTGAGGGAGGGGTAGGGGTGAGGGATTCCGGAAGATGTGATGCCCAGTTTATCATCCATCCAGAGAAAACACACACATTGATGAATCGCCCTGCCTGTGAAACACTGGGATGACAGTTTATAGCCGGGTCAGGATTCAAATCCAGGCTACACAGAGTGAGCATGCATTCCTCTCGGCATTCCACCGTGGTGTGGCGATTCTTTACTTCATAACTGAAAAGATTTTCTCTCATTGTGATCATTACCTTCGCATTCTGCGAAAGGTTATGTTTTGGTCGGCGTGTATTTATTTATTTATTTATTTATTTGTAATCTTGTGATTCGTATAACTCAAAAAGTATTAAACCGAATTGCATGAAATTTGGTGGGATGATTGGTTATTAGCCAGGAAGCATTCGATTAGATTTTGGGATCGTTCGGGTCAAAGGTCAAGGTCAAGGTCACGAAAAGGTCAAAATCGTCTTTTTACGATAACACAGTCAATTTTTATTCAATTTGCATACAACTAACGCCAAAATGTTCAGAATTCAACGCCTCATCTTGTGATATGCAATATGACACAATGACGCCCATACTCTTGTTACCGGTTAGGGGTCAAAGGCCAGGGGGGTCACGACCTTGAAAAATATGCGTTTTTTTTTTTCATAACGTGGTCAATTCTTCTCCGCTTTACATGAACCCAGCACCAAAATGTTCAGAATTTAATGCCCAATCTTGTGACACAATGACGTCATAACACATGTCACCGGTTGGGGTAAAATGTCGGGGTGGGGGGGGTCACGCTCTTGAAAAATATGCGGTTTTCGGCATAACTCAGTCAATTCTTATTCGATTTGCATGAAGCCAGCATCAAACTAGATTACCTTCTCTTGTTGAAACATTATATTCCCCGAGCTTGCGAGTGAAGCCTCGCCAAAACGATGTGAGTTGATTGTTGTTTAGTCCGTAGCCCCCGAAAGTCGGGGGGGGGGTCATGACATTATAGATATGTGGTTTGTGTCATAAGACCATTCATATGAAACCAGTTCCCCACACTCATACCAAGAACAAAAAAAGTAGTGGCGGCGAAGGTATGCACTCTATAAGTGCCCTTTGTAGTTTAATTTATTTTGCCTTCCAGTTCCTACCTCCAGTATAGAACCACGGTATGGCAATTTAAACTTGAAGAACGCGTGCCAAGTAGCTTCACCACGCAATGCATGAAGCATTTGAAGAAACTTTTCAAAGCGAAACGTTTAATTTTTATTTGTATTTATCTATGCTGAAGTGGCGGCTCCTATAATGGAAGAACAAAAAGGGAAATGTCGTGGAAAATAAAATTTCACATTTTCAGCGAGCCAACCACCGCCTGTTTTACTGCAGAACAACATGTGGCCAACAACGCACGCGAGTGCCCCTGAACTTTGTTCAACTCGATTGACATTCAGTATTCAGTGATAGTCCGAATATTGTGGAGCGCTTGCCAAGTGGCTTAAGCACTCCAATGAAATGGTTGATAAGAAATGGCTCGCTTGGCACACGATTAGCAATCACCAAAGCATCATATTATACATACACCTCTCCGACTCCGGAGACGCCCAAAATGTCAAATGTGTCCTAATTGGACACATGAATGCTGTTTTCGGAGTCGGAACTGCTTGCAAGTTCGATTTTGGAGCTTCAATTTTGTAATTCTGCTTGGTTTAAGAGATTTTTGAGGTAATGGCATGTGCGAAAATGAAATGAAGCCACGAACGCTGCCATCTCCGGGCGTTTATAACCATTGCAATGTACCCAGCGATTCGAGGCTACGAAGAACAAGCCTTCGATAATATGAGTGAGGAAAGTGAAGAAAAAAAAACTTTACCATGAAGAAATTGTTGCGGCATGGTCTAAGTCAAGGTATGGTTGAGCAGGCCAAAAAACATGGTGGCTTCAGACCCCAGCGAAGCTACTTAGGATACACCTTAATACCCCAAAGAGTGAGGTGGCCAAGGAAGCACCTGATTAAGGATATAATTAAATAAGGGCGTTAATTATCTTCAAAAGGGGTGTTTTAATTAACCCAAACACCCAATTTTCACTCATCCACTTCCTTGGAGTATTCTTCGTAGGCTTGCAAAGTTTCAGGCTGATAAGTTTTATGGTTTTGGAGTTATGACTGAGATACACACACTGACATTTATTAGTATAGACTAGCAAATACAACCCGTCGCTTCACTGACGGGAATATTAGGGGGGAGGGAAAGGCAGCGTGGCAGGGGGTGGGGGAAGGCAGCACGGCAAGGATGGGGGAGGCAGCGCTGTGGGGGAGGGAAGGGCAGCACGGCAGGGGAGGAAGGCAGTGCGGTGGGGGGAAAGCAGCAGGGTGGGGGAGAGGGCAGCATGGGAGGGGAGGGAGGTGGGGGGCAGCGCAGTGGGGGAGGAGGTGGTGGGGGGGGAGGCTTATAGTAGTGTAGAGTACAGTGTATGAATTTAGAGGTGTTTATTTCAGAGAATGTCATTGCAGAATAATACAACCTTGTGTGCTTGTATGCCAAAACCCCACAATTGCTACCAATCTGCCAGCAACGTTTTAAAAAAAAAATTTCATTTTTATTTATTGTATACATTGTCGAGGCTGGTATGAGCTAACACACAACGCACAGCAAAGGGGGCATAAGACGAGGGGCGGGAGTGGGAAGGACAAAACAGTGGGGAACAGAGACATTCTGAGATCTGTGGAAAGGAGAGGGATGGAGTGGGGAACATGGAGAATACAAGATGGACATTACAGGGACTTTCAGGAAGGAAAGCAGGGAATTTGAAGGAGGTGGGCTTGGGGTGGATTACCGAGGGCAGACAAGATCGTGGGTTTGGATGGGGGACGATAAGAGGTGGTGGTGAACAGATGTTTTGAATGCCTGGAGGCAAGAATGGGATTTAAGAGAGTGAGGGAGTTTATTCCAAAGGAGGAATGAAAGAGTGAAGGTGAGCAATGATTAGTGATTTTGGTAGTTTTACCAGAAGGGGGTTGCTGGCGGACCTTGAGCGCTCTGCGAAAATATGGGGGGACATGCTACAAACAGAGCAGGGGGGTGAGACCAGAGAGGAGACGGTAGAAGACAAAGACCACCGACTTGCCTGCAATGAGACAGTGAGTGGACCAAAGACTCAGCCTCACTTTGGGAGATACCAATAATCCTAAATGCCTTGGTTTCCACAGTGTGAAGCCGAGAAAGGTGAGATGCAGGAGCACCAGCCCAGAGAGGAGAGCAGTACTCCATCAGGCTGCGGATGAAAGCTTTGTAAGTGGTCAGAAGCTCAGGTGGGCCGAGGAAGGACTTTGCACGATGGAGGATTCCCAGTCTGCGACTGGCTTTGGAGGCCAGGTTGGAAATATGGCTTTCCAGGAAAGATCATGGCAGACCCAGAAGCTTGAATGAAAGGACTTCTTACCGAGGATTGTTGAGAAAGTAGATTGGGAGTGGGGGTGGGGGTGGGTTCCAAACGGTCATTTTGGAGAGACATAGAGAGAGTGTGAGATTTGTCCGGATTGAAAGACATGTTCAACGTGTTGGACCAGTTTGTGATTTTATCCAGATCTGCAGAGAGCAAAGAAGCTGCTGCTTACCCTTCTGAGGGATGACAGATGGTACGGCAGAGGGTGGAGTCGTCAGCAAAGAGATAAAGAGGATTTTCCAGAGATTCGGAGAGATAATTGATGAAAACTAAATTGGGCCACATATCTACCATATCTGCCTGACTGGGCCCACATACATGCATATGGATGCCCAGCTTGAGTTGGAATACTGAACCAGCTATAAACTGTCATCCCGTTGTTTCACAGCCAGGGTGATCAATAAATATGTGTTCCATCGCTTGGATGGACATGTATTAGTTGGTGGACGTTAAAGATCCCACAGTGTCCTTAGCGAAGAGTAGGTGAGCTATCGCTGACACGATGAACAAATTCCAAATTCAGGCTCCAACATACAGGAGGCACCTGTGATGCGCACTGAAGTTTCTTGAATTTTTACGTACACATGTGGTTGAGGTTTGGGGGGAAGGCGCACACACAAACAAAAAAATTGAGAAAAGTAGGTTTTATAGGAGAGAGAAGCCTGGTGTTGTCTTCACGGTTAAGGTGGCTGGCGAAAGATCTTCTGGTCTTGTGATGGAACCCCTGTCGTGTTGTTAAATAACACCAGGTGGGTTGACTCAGCCTGTCATCTTTCCAAAGTCGACAAAATGACTACCAGCTTCCTGGAATCATGGGGAACTGCATCAGTGCTACAGCCGTGCGACCAGCAATTATGCAGACAGCAGTCATAGGCTGCATCTATCTTCTTCCATAATTATTTTGTGCATGTGTCCTTGTGTCTCCTCCATCACTCCAAAACCATAAAATCTAGCAGCCCAAACCTTGGCATGCATACGACACCTCAGCACCACTCCACCCCACACCACTGCAATCTGACCCAGGAAGTTGACCCCGTGTTTTTTCTCCTGTCATCAAGGAATGGTGGTCCTGAAAGCTTTGCCCCAATCCCATCATTTGGTTGCTGCCCTTCGCAGGGCAGCAGCACAGGAGGTAATTGCATTTGTAGGTTTTGCGAAATGAAGTGTTTTACGGTGGCTGGAGTGCAAATCCTGCCACCAACCTCTTAAAAAAAGTAACGCAACTGCAGGAGGACGTCCGCAGACAGTTGGGCACCCGAGATGGATGGTTGTTGGCTCACAAGGAGCTCCTCTGCCCTTTGACTGGGTGTCCATATCCATACACCCTCCTCACCAGTGGGGTGGGGAGACGGTTTATTGGCCGACAACCCGACCATGAAACAGGTTAGTACAGGTTTACATAATATCTGTAGCAAGTCACAGATCTAATCTGGCTTGACCTGACAATGTTCATGGCTTTATTTCATTTCCACACATGTGACAAGTTCTAGAATCTCTTAACCTGGGCCCAATTTCAAAATTTAAACTGCATTTAATTTCAAAATATAAGTTCTGATTGCTAAAAAGTGTTCATTTGTCCAATTCGGACGTTGTTTGACATCCGGGCGTCTCCGAATGGTGCGTGACAACCGTCGGCTAATTGCTTGTCAAGCCAGCCATTCCTTATCAACCGTTTTGTTAGAGTGCTTGCTTGAGTGCTTACGCCACTTGGCAAGTGCTCTACAAGCTGCTTGGTTGTTTGTTTCAAAGCCAGGGCGATACACAGCAAAAGTACCCGTACTGTCAATCTGAACACATTGGTTGACTGCGTTGGGCTCTGTGGTGCCGTGCAGTGCCTCACCCGCTGAAAATGTTGTGCAATCTTATTTTTGGATCACTGCTTTGTTTAACCTTTTTGTGTTATCTGCTTTCATTTTCCACCAGTCACTTCGACCTAGATATCTATAAAAAAAATAACATCCATCGACCTCGTGTTCGGAGTTCCACCATGTTGGTTCAAGCCGTACAAAGCATAGACTGACATTTTGTATTCTCTGTGGCTTGATATATTGTTGAATTGAATCCCATGAATTTCCCACTTGAATTCCTCTTTCAACGAACTCTATTTAAAGGTAAATCTTTGTGTTTGTCATTTTTACGTTCTTTTTGTGTGTGTACATCTGCGTGTGTGGAAGTGTATCTCACCACAATGGAACTTGGAACAGGCCGTATTTCCTCGGTCACAACAATCCACTCGCAAGCGCTCATACGGGATATATATATATATATATATATATATATATATATATATATATATATATATATATATATATATATATATATATGTTTTGTTGCGAATTCGCGCCCGCTGGCGTGCGAACGGCCACGTAACTCGAATCACGGCACGTCGCCCACCGAACGGACAATTCTGTCGTGACCCTCTCGGACTAACGCCGGGAGCTAGTCACGGGTGGGCCTTTCGGCCTCACCACGATCGTGCCAATCGCCCCCCCCCCCCCCCGTGGGATAGGGTTGTTCGCCAAATTCGACCTACCTAAGTACCCACGCGGAGGGTAGACCGGGCGATCGCACCTCGCCGCAGGTCAACTCCAGGTACGGGCCACTTAAGCGACCCGTTCCGTACTATCGGGATACCCGAGCGGTGTTATCGTCGGCCTCGACGGTTCCGATTAATTATCGGGCGTATTAAGCCCACTACCAACCCTTTACGTGAAGCAAGAAGGAGATTCAATTAAAGAAAAAACGAAGCGAAACGGGAAAACAGTTCAACATGATGCACATTTATTCCGCGGCACGCGGAGAGCACACATATACAATTAAACAGAATGCACCTACAGCAATTGCAACAAAAGAAACACAACAATGCAGATCTACAACCGACTACGCGTGCACACGGCAACACTTAAAACAGTTTTACTTTACAGACGGCGCCAACAACACATTTACTCAAAAGCAAAAGAAAAGGGCCACCCTCAAAGACAAGGGGGCAGACGGGGCCTGTGGGCCTATATTGGCGCGGGACCTGAAAGAGTGGTCAGGTCCGCGAGACCGGGTGGATCCTACCTGTGTGTTTGTGATGAGCCGCAAATGTGGCGGTGCCCTGACTTCGTGCTCCTTCGCGGGTTTCGTTGGCACTACTTGGAGTGGGGTGGGAACGGGGCCCCCTTTTCGCACAATTTCAGCGTGGGGGAAAAAGGGGGGGGAATTGTTGATGCTCTGGGGAAAGAGGATAGCTGGCTTGCTTGGGTCCCGCGACGTGCGATTCCACCGCGAGCTCGTCGCCGACCGCCGTCTTCCTTGCCTCGGACCCGAGCTACTCGGTCTCTCCCCCATTCTCCTCAGCCGACTGCAGCAAACCACCTGTACGCCCTCGCTTCCCGACTCCACTCCGCGCTCCAAGCTCCAGGCTTCCTCTCTCTGCAGCTCCCCGACAGACTCTGAACCCCGACAGACTCCGAACCCCAACAGACTGCCCAAATTCGCCCTGCGCTCGGCGCTTTATAGGCCAGCAGGAGAACCCATATGCAAATTTCTGGATCAGAACGAGCTCGGGGGTGGAGCCACGCTCGCCCATTGGACGGAGGAAAAGAAGCGTGAGTCTCCCCTGATCCGAGAATTTGCATATCTCGATTCTACACCGACGCTCCTGGAGGCGGGGCCAAACCGCCCCGCGTTTGCTGATTGGACGGATCAGAAGTGGGCGTGTAGCATTCCTGATCCGAATTCTCCTCGGAAAGGCCGCATTTTGCACTCGCGGTTCGGCGCGCACCTTGTACGAGCCCAGGACAGCCTGACGCTCCGTGTTCACAGGTGGTGCTGGAATTGCCGCAGAAGGAGAGAGGTGAAGGTGGTGGAGGGTTTATGGTGGTGGTTTATGGCCATGGTGCCGTTTGGAATGGTGGTGATGCGATGTTTGCGGGAGCGAGTTGTGAAGGTAAAGATTGTGGCTGTTGGCGTTGTTGTTGTTGTTGTTGTTGTGAAGCGGTGTTGTGGTTGGTGGTTGTTGTGAGATGGCGGTTGAGATGTGGTTGGTTCAAAATGAAGATAGAACAGAAAAATGTCTATCTCAAAGGGTCGCAGCCCGAATGAATCACATTTATTTCCCTCTAAACAACGGGTTTGGGGCTAACTACACATGTACTTACCTACGGGATAAAGAGAGATATCTCACCTACGGGACCTGAATGGTGGTTTGCAAATTTCCTCAACCGCAACACTACCCCCTCCCCTTTTTACAGACTCGTCCCGAGTCGTCAAATTCTCGTGTGCCATCATGTGTAGTTCTCCCCTAGTACGTTTTACCTACGGATCCCTGAGTGCGACATTCATGGTATTCGTGTCCCCAAAATAAATAACCTGACGGCTGAATAACTAACTAAACAAACCCACTCACACAGATGACTTAAATAAAATTGCCGGCGCTAAGACAGACATGTCGGGGGCGCACTCATATGTACAGTACATCTTAACCTTAACTTACAAATTTTACACTAAACCATGGCCCAGGATCAATGGACTCTGCAAAAAGAAAGCAGTTAGCAGGGAACCAGGCTGCTCGCATGCAGTCTCTGGTTCAAGCAATGCAGGTGACAGGGAATGTGGCCGGCTGCTCACATGCAGTCCAAGGCCTCCCCCTTTGAAAATGAACCCAGTGAACCACAACGGTGCATGGGCTGCACAAACGCAGTCTCCGTGCCAGTTGAAGTGGCACACGCAATGAGCACAACGGATGGATGGATGGATGGATGGATGGATGGACGCAAACAAACAACGGTGCACAGGCTGCTGGTGCAGGCCCGTGTTGTAGCTGCCAACAGGGCAGTTCTTGCAGCTTGCAAACTGTTGCTTTCTGATCCTGGCGCACATGGAAATGAACAGGGGGGCGGGGGGCAAAGCAAAATTGAACGGGCCTGGTGAACAAGGGCAGTGGGCATGGCATGGCAAAGGCAGCAGGCAAACAAAGCCGGCAGAACAGGGCCGCTGCAGTCAAACACAGCCGGCAGACGATCTGGCCGGTGCAGGCAAACACAGCCGGCAGATGAAGTTGGCCGGCACAGGCCTCGCAGCAACACACATCCGGCAGATGAAGTGGGCCGGCACAGGCCTTGAAGCAACACAACAGCTGCTGATGATGTCGGCCGGCACAGGCCTCGCAGCAACACACAGCCGGCAGATGAAGTGGCCAGCCTTTGCCGTTCAGTGGAGGTTGGTGGAGGGAGTGCGGTGGTGCTGGCCACTTGGAAGGCGGGCTCGGATCCACCCTACGGTCTCCCTCCCAACCTATCGCCTTTGCCTGTCGCTGTCCATACCCACCCCCTTAATTTGTCAAAAACCAATTTAGCCCCAACTTATTTTTTTGTTGTTTTTATTTTTACTTCCCCACTATAAATCGTCCCCTAACCCCCTTTATCGTCCTTGCTCAGCTAACCTATCATCTACTAGCCTACTCCCAACCCCTACGTTCCCTTCCCGGAGGGGAATAAGGGAGAGCTAGCGTCCTGTGCCGAGGCCCAATGAAGCCTCAGGATGGCCTCCCCAGACTTCAGCGATCTTAACCCAAAGTGGGTCCAGCGGCCCACAACGAGAGCGAGGGGATGGATGGTGCGGAGGGGTACACTTCCTTATCTACCCTATCCATTAACTCTTAAACTACCCCGGGGCTTTCAAGAAGCGCCTCTCGCTTCAACTATTGGTTCTAAAAACCCAGATTCCCGTCGCCTGTGTTGGTGTCCTTACAATTTCGGGCCTCGCCCCCCAATTTTCTTCCCGTGCCCTCACATGGTCTCATGGCTGGGACGCGTGGCTCCCCTTGGCAGGCACGACCCTCTGCCGATTCCCCTACGATGGCACCCCCGGGCACTACACTGCCTCCGAGCCTACCAGCTCCCTAAACACCGGGGAGTGCCCCCCATGGCACCTCCCCTGAAATGCACACGTGGCAGGCTGGCTTCCCGGGCCCCTTTCCGAGGGTCACCCGTGCCCACAACACTGCCCACGCGGCTAATGGCGCCCTGGGCCCCCGCACCAAGTGGACGCACCCGTGCCCACTACGCTATCCCAGCCCCCCATGGGCCCTTGGCCTACGACGGCCGACTAGCCTGGTGCCCGGGGTACCCACTCAGCAATACTCACCTTTCGCAGCCACGCTCCCAGCCCGTCAACAGGGCTCCTGCACCCCTCCAAATAGGTTTCGAGCCAACTTTCCCACCAACAACAAAACGACTTCCATTTTTGTTAATATGACTAACCCCCTAACTCACTCTTCACTGACCCCGGGGTCCCTTGGGCGGGAGTCACTCCTCCCCCCAATCACTCATCGCACCATGCATTCCCCATTCGCTCCATTCACACAGACCCGCTGGCCTCACTCACTAACCAAGCACATGTTTCCACTCAACTCACCAACTCTTCAACACGCACACCGCTGAACTCTGCCATCCTAACTACCTCCCCTAACTAACTCGTGCTCCCACGTCGTCCCTTAAACTACAGCACGTTCCTTTTAACACTATGTAGCTAAGCTACGTCCCCGCTACACATCCACAAGTCCGTCTCTGTCCTCAAATGTATTCCCATCTATCCATTTCCCAACCTAACGCTCAACTAACATCCCTCTACCAAATCCATTCCACAGGCCCCATGAGGACTTACCCCTGCCCCATGGAGCCGGTCTAGCTAAGCTAACCCTTCCCCCTAACTAGTGTCCATCCTGTGCCCAGGTAATTGGGTCTTCCACCCCTTGCCCGGGAATCCTGTTCACCCGAAAGCGAGGCTTGCTTTTTTTTTTCCACATGCGCAGCACCAGCGCGGCAACTCGCAACCTGCGCACCAGCGTGGCAATTCACAGCCGCGCACCTTTGGCGTGACGTCATGGCTGCTGTTCGCGTCCCTCGTCTCTCTTGGACGGTACCATCCGGCAGGGATTCACCCTCCTGCCAGATTCCAACCACACACGTAGCCATGACGTCACCCGGCGCATAAAAAAAAACACAAGCCTCACGTCTCGAGGGGTTCCCCACGTGAACACATGTGCTCTGTCCATTGGAGCTTAACACACACGCCCGCGTGGAGAACCCATCCGGTCCAAATCCATAATCCTACCCAAACTTTGTCCGTCGCGGGATCAGCAACATTCACCGCGCTCGTTTCCGGACCGGGCTTCACTCCCGCAAGCGAGCACGTGGCGGCCTCGTGCGTTGCACAGCACGGACCTCGCGCTCGCTGCTGGGTGAACCCGGCACGGTGCTCAAAACCTCTACGGCCGCTATTCGGCTTTTGTCCCTCTGTCGCCGTCTCCATTCCACCCACGCACACCTGCGTGTCACGACACTCACACACCACTCCATCACATTCACACCGGGAGACGCGGCTGCATGCTCACACATGCCGACCGACATCTCCCTTACACACAGCGCCCTTGCACACGCTGTCTCCCTCACACTCGGCCGCTCACTCACGCACCGTGCATTACTCACACACCGTGCTTTGCACACGCGTGCCGTTTCTGCCGCACACGCGGCTCCACTCACACGTGGTGCTCCATTCATACTGGCCGTTTCACTCACACACACGGCCTCTTCCACTTGCGGTGCCCCTTTTACACACGGCGTGCTGGGAAGCACGCACTCCGGCACACTCGCAAACACACCACTCGCACACGGGGGGCACTCACACCTGGGGTCTCATCCACACACGGGGTCTTTGTCACCCACCCGGTCGCTCTCACACACGCCCTTGCACCCGCGCTATGCATGCGTTGCAGCACGAATTTCGCCACACTCGTGAACACACACCTCGACACCACACACACCGGGACAACCACACTGGGGATTCGTGTCCCCAAAAGGGGATCCGGGGCCTCTATACCCCCCCAAGTTCTCCGTGCACCCGTCCACAGCACTCCTCCCCTCGACCCCGCAAAGCACGACCGAACTCACCTGGTCGTGACTCGCCTCAAGGGGGCATACTCCCTCCCCTCGTTCCTGGAGGAGGCTGTCCAACTGCTCGCACTGGGTCTCTACCCAGTCCGCCAGATCACCCCCATTATCCTCCACTACCTCCGTGTGTGTGTGCGTCTCTAACCCCGTCTTCATCGTGTAGTCTTCCCTCTATCGTTCCCATCTCCCGTGTCTCTGCCAACTCAGTCACCTCTTCCCTTGTTATCTCCCTTGTCTCAACTATTATTTCTTTCCTCCTTTCCGTTGTCACCTCGTGTCTCGTCTCACACGTTTCGGTCTCCCCATTTATTTTTTCCCTCTCGGTCACCGTCACGACCCTCGCCCAACACGTCTCCCGAATTAATTTGTCCTTACCCGCCTCCTGACAACCGTTGCACCCCCTCCCAGCTCGTTCGCTCCCACACGTGGCGTCGCCATTTTAAGCTCCCCGGTTACTGCCTTCATGCCCGCCTGCAGGCTTCGGCCCATGTTCTGCATCTCACCCCGCAGTTCTTTCATTTCTTCCTTCAAATTCGCCTTCATTTCGTTTGTATTTGTATCCATCTTTTCGTTCATGCCTTTTATTTCGTTTTTCATTTGTTGCGTATTCGTATCCATTTGCTTGTTCATGCCTTTTATTTCGTTTTTCATTTGTTGAGTATTCGCATCTATTTTTCTCATCAATGCCTCAAACATTTCCATTGTCCGATCCGTGGGCGAATTTGCACGTGGGGGCCGTTCGTCCGCCACCCCAGCCACTGCGCCCATTTCGAACTCTGGGTTCAGTTGGGGGGAAAGTTCGTCCTGTACAACCAGCATTTCCTGCTCGGGGTTCTCACCCTGGACCATGGATTCTAACAATTCTACATCCATTTCTAATACACCCGGCTCCCGCTCGCCTTGAGACTCCATCTTATTTCTCGTAAGGGGTTAATTTGGCCTGCTCGTAATTTGGAGGGAATCGGGGGTCGCTCCTCTCACCCATGGACCGATTCCCGTGAATTTAGCTGGAGACAGGAGAGCCCGTTTTCCCGCTCTCCGACACCAGTGCCGCGAGGAGGGGGATGGGTTTGTATCCCACTCCTGACACCAGTGTTGCGAATTCGCGCCCGCCGGCGTGCGAACGGCCACGTAACTCGAATCGCGGCACGTCGCCCACCGGACGGACAATTCTGTCGTGACCCTCTCGGACTAACGCCGGGAGCTAGTCACAGGTGGGCCTTTCAGCCTCACCACGATCGTGCCAATCGGCCCCGCCGTGTGGGATAGGGTTGTTCGCCAAATTCGACCTACCTAAGTAGCCACGCGGAGGGTAGACCAGGCGATCGCACCTCGCCGCAGGTCGACTCCAGGTACGGGCCACTTAAGCGACCCGTTCCGTACTATCGGGATAACCGAGCGGTGTTATCGTCGGCCTCGACGGTTCCGATTAATTATCGGGCATATTAAGCCCACTACCAACCCTTTACGTGAAGCAAGATGGAGATTCAATTAAAGAAAAGACGAAGCGAAACGGGAAAACAGTTCAACATGATGCACATTTATTCCGCGGCACGCGGAGAGCACACATATGCAATTAAACAGAATGCACCTACAGCAATTGCAACAAAAGAAACACAACAATGCAGATCTACAACCGACTACGCGTGCACACGGCAACACTTAAACAGTTTTACTTTACAGACGGCGCCAACAACACATTTACTCAAAAGCAAAAGAAAAGGGCCACCCTCAAAGACAAGGGGGCAGACGGGGCCTGTGGGCCAATATTTGCGCGGGACCTGAAAGAGCGGTCAGGTCCGCGAGACCGGGTGGATCCCACTCATGTCTTTGTGATGAGCCGCAAATGTGGCGGCGCGGCGGTGCCCCGACTTCGTGCTCCTTCGCGGGTTTCGTTGGCACTGCTTGGAGTGGGGTGGGAACGGGGCCCCCTTTTCGCACTATCTCAGCGTGGGGGGGGGGGAAAGGGGGGTGGAATTGTTGATGCTCTGGGGAAAGAGGATAGCTGGCTTGCTTGGGTCCCGCGACGAGCGATTCCACCGCGAGCTTGTCGCCGACCACCGTCTTCCTTGCCTCGGACCCGAGCTACTCGGTCTCTTTCCCCCATTCTCCTCAGCCGACTGCAGCAAACCAGCTGTACGCCCTCGCCTCCCGACTCCACTCCGCGCTCCAAGCTCCAGGCTTCCTCTCTCTGCAGCTCCCCAACAGACTCCGAACCCCGACAGACTGCCCAAATTCGCCCTGCGCTCGGCGCTTTATAGGCCGGCAGGAGAACCCATATGCAAATTTCTGGATCAGAACGAGCTCTGGGGTGGAGCCACGCTCGCCCATTGGACGGAGGAAAAGGGGCGCGAGTCTCCCCTGATCCGAGAATTTGCATATCTCGATTCTACACCGACGCGCCTGGAGGCGGGGCCAAACCGCCCCGCACTTGCTGATTGGACGGATCAGAAGTGGGCGTGTAGCATTCCCGATCCGAATTCTCCT
>NC_140971.1:36013689-36023689 GCF_056783735.1 Eptatretus burgeri
AAATTTAAGACACTAGTACGTGCCCGTAAAAAATAAATAAATAAATAAATATTCAAACCGCGAGCAACAAACAACAACCACACAGGCTGTTTCTTTGCTCTCGCGTGCCCATACGTGCGTGGTGCGGAAGTTCGCATATCACAGTTACGATGATTCGCAATTTAGGGTTTAATGGCCAATTATTCAATTAGCGCCAACGTATTTTGCCTTTTCGCAATGTCATCGCAAGGAAAAACAAAAAGAGTAGAGAAGAGAAAAAAAAAATACTTCCTGGTTCGGAGCATACCAGCACTCTGATGTCACCGAAATTTATGCACCGTCTCGTATGAAAATGATCATAACTTGCGGCATTGTGTTTATCTATAAATGCGCATAAGAAATTGAGAAATTCTTAGAATACACGAAGTCATCACTCTCCAGAAGTCCGTACGTTGTAACCCAAAATGGGGAAAGCGGCTGAGCTTCCCTTCCCCATCGGCCACGCCCACGCAACAACGTGTCTTGTCATTGGTTTGGTAAATAAATGGCCATAACTTGGGAAGCACTTGTCCGATTAATATCAAACCTTGAAAAGGCACATCCTCAGGTCCCCAGCAATATACCTGGCAAGTTTCAATTAGATCGGACCAGTGGTTGTCGAGAAACAGCGGACACACACACACACAGACACACACAGACACACACAGACACACACAGACACACACAGACACATACAGACACACACACACACATACACACACACAGAGATTGCTGGAATTATAGATAGATGTATTCTCCATCACTACTTCGTCAATTTTAAAGTTTCACATCTATTGATTGAGTGGTTCCAAAGAAAACATTATTTAATAATATTCTTATATCCAATATGGCTGCCAAACCATGTGACTTATCAATTATTCTTTCACAACCTTGTGCACGCATGCCTTGGGGGGAGCATTTGAATGAAGTTTCCCCTTGATATGTCCAGGCATTCTGGAGAAGAAGATTTTTTATATGCTTTGGGGTAAATCCAATATGGCAGCCCAGCCATGTGACATATGACATCACATGTGTCAACCTTTTGTTCCTCATGGATAGGTGGTCATATGTGTAAAGTTTTGCCTCAATCTGTTCAGCCATTTTGGAGAAGATTTTTGAAGGTTTTCTTTAAAAAAAACAATATGGCTGCCAAATCACGTGACCGACAACATCAACAAAAATTTTTTTGATGACCATTCTATCCTGAGATGACCCTCAATATTTTTCATACTGATGTAGCTCTCTACGTATGCAATTATGATGTTATAATGAAGACACCTATGACGTCATAAAAAATCACACATTCCCCATGATGATTACTTGCCACGTGCCAAGTTTCATTTTTTTCCTTGGTGCGGTTTCAGAGACACATAGGTCCAAAGCTTTTCCATTTTTTCAACATGGCTGCCACACCACGTGCCCTATGATGTCATAATTATCATCGCAACATTCTACATGGGTATTCGCACCAATGGTGAAAATTTTGTCTGAATTCAACAAACGATTGCAGAGAAAAACATTAAAGTTCTGTGCGGACAAATAAACCCCAATGCAATTCCCTCTCCTTCGGCAAAGGTACTAATAAATGTCATTGTGTGTGTGTGTGTGTGTGTGTGTGTGTGTGTGTGTGTGTGTGTGTGTGTGTGTGTGTGTGTGTGTGTGTGTGTGTGTGTGTGTGTGTGTGTGTGTCCTGCATAACTCCAAAAAATTTGCAAGCATACTCATGGAACTCCAAGGGAGTGCAACAATGAAAACTGGGCCTTTGGGTGAATTACAAAACCCCTTTTAAAGATAATTAATAGGGTGCTCATCGTGAAAAACAAAAAAGCCTTTTCCAAGATGGTGGCACACCATTTTGTTTCGGCCTGCTCTAAAATGCCTTGCCTTGGAACAGGCCACAGCGGTTTCGACACAAAAAATGATGTTTCCACTTTTCTCACTCATATCATCGAATGCCTGATCTTCATACCTACGAATCACTGTGCGCATCGTTAATCGCTTCCAAGCCAGCTGCTCCTTATCAACCGTTTTGTTGGAGTGCTTGCTTGAGTGCTGAAGTCACTTGGAGCGATTGAGGCAGTGGTCTACGTTACACCGCCAAAAGAAAACTTTCATCCAATCAAGAGGACTGCTGAGTTGATGTACATTTAGAAACTGAACAACGTGCCGTCTGTCATGAAGGAAAGATACGTCTTCATTACAACCCACGTAATTTCGGTTTTTGCCCAAATTTTCAAGGTTGAATCGTATCATGCAAATACAGAAGGATGTAATGCCTAAACACCACCCACAATACTTTTGTTCCCCCAGGGACTTTTCTCTTTCACTTGTATTCCTTCAACAGTCAACACATGATTAATAAAATCGACGTTAAAATAAGAAATAACGGTTTGAAAGTTTATACCCATTATCGGTACCTGAAGATGTTGTCCTTAATGAGCATCTAAATCTAAAACCCTGAACGTGATTTTACTCTTTTTGAAGGAATTCGTTCTCAGGTAGATTTCGACTGAAACCAGTTTCTCTTTATTTGTCCACAGCATGTTGAAAACATGGGGCTATCCTGACTAAATCAAAATCTGCCGACTATACACGAACTCCACTTTGCGCATCTTCAAAGCGTAAGAGGATATCGTTAGTCTGGTGGAACTTATTAGACATAAGGTCAGTACGGTACCTTGTTTTCCTTGGTCACCCTGTACGTGCGCAGTCATGCTGGGATTTTTAAAATAATATACTGTACTTGCAAAAACAACTCACAATGATGACTTGGAGAATTCAATGATACAGAAAGTTTAAACAACTTGATAATATCATAGTTATGATGAACTCTGAGTGAGAATAATTCTAACTTTTGATTAAAAGTTTCATTTTATGCACATTAAGTGCAGGTTCAAACCAAAGCACCAAACACAGCAATTTCAGATATCTCGGATTTATAAACAAACTGTATCTCACATATTCAGGGTGGTGCAGAGCCGACTGACACGTTTGGACATGCGATAATTGAAACACACGAGGTTTATGTTCAAAGCTTGCAATTTTATTATTTATGGTAGATAACATCAGGCCTCCACCAGTTGCAGTGCATAGTCTTAGAAAAAAGTTCCCACCTCACCCCTCGGACAGGAGAGCGGTCTGAAACGTGTCAGTCGGCTCTGCACCACCCTGTACATGGAAATGTGTTCACATATGATGTGAAGTAAATAAATTGTGTACATTACACATCATTTCTGGATCTGATGAATTGCCAGTACCCATTTTGTAAAACTCTGCATGCAGCATCTAACTCGAGATGTCCAAATGTCCCACACTTTATGTCTATGCCCGTGGGGTTTTTCATGGGTCGACCTGCTGATTTACACTATTTTTCATCTGTTTTCAAGATTTGATGTACAGATGCCATCATACATGTACTGTGTGGCATATTGAATGAGTCATTTATGATTAATGCTTCTTGAGATTGACATTTGGGTTGAAATCGACTTTTTAAAAATTGTATTTGCAAAGAATATGCATAATACAACGAATTCCTCAAACTTAACATGCAAACCCCCTTCTCCCTCCCCCACCAAAATATCAGATGGATGGCCAACTCGATATTTTAAGCATGACCCTAAAAAAAAATTTGGTCTTCATATGCTACTGCTTGCTTATCATGTCATCACACTTTACACATCATGCCGTACATGTTTGTGAGATACATTGATTAATTATTGCACCTGTTCATGGCATATTGATTGTTGGACTCGCCCGTTCCCGAACAGATGGCGGGGGCTAACGTAACCAGTCTGTGAGTCAGTGTGAGGGTCCGCATGCACGTTCATTCTCAGATCTCAGATCTACTATAATCTCTAAATCTTCTGAGGCTCTGAATTAAATGCTCAGTGTGATTAGCTTTACTCATTCACAAGTGGATATGAGAAGCAATGATCGGTCTGTTTGTTAGTGTGTGCACCAGTATACCAATATACTTCAATCTCAGCTCGACTGTAGTCTATACCCCCCCCCCTCCCCAAGGGACTAAATTGTCTAATGCTCAGTCTTGTTCCGATTGAGACATGGTATGCTCATGCTTCAAGTGATTACTGCACTTTGTGTGCCACACTGATATGTCGTCTCAATGGGAATTGTTTTATGTTTTTTGACAAGGAAACTGGATTGTAACACAAACCTGAAATGCCCTTTTGATGTCGATGCAAATTTCCTCACCCTTGAAGCCTTTTTGATCCAAATTGAAGTAACAAGATATCTGACTTGAGTCGACCAAATTACGAGGGTGGTGAAAATTGTTTTCGCTTGGGTTTTTGTTTATAAAAGTCAGAGAATATGTATATCGATAATTATTATTATTGAAGCAATTTTATAATACCATTGTTAACCAAGACCCGTAATCACGTCTTTTAATGCACATGCTCGAGAATCAAGATGGCAACAAGTGATATAACTTGAATAAGATGGAAGTGAATTGAAATTTCTGGTCAATGGAAACATCAAGCCTGGTTAAATGAACAGATGGATTGCTTGCACAGTCAAGGTTAATAAAGGCCTACAAACCTGGTTTTGAACAATCATTCAGGTCGAATTTGAAATGACCCTCACATTTTTTTTCATCTCCGGCTTACATAGTGATTGTTATAATTAAAAGTCATAAACCCGGAATCTTGAAGGAATTATGCAAATTTCTATCATCTCTTGAGTTTGCGTTTTTAACTCCTGATACTATTAAATCGGCATCGTCTTTCAAAATGTCCACTGTAGGCAGAACCCTGAATGTCCAATCCCTGGTGTTTTATCTTCCTGGTATACACATCCTCAGTTCATGGGCAGCCATGAGGTGTCAGCACGTGACTCAGATCTATGGATCTGGGTCTTGATTCGCAGTTTGTGCGGCAACGCGCTCCCACCTACCGCACTCACCGCTGTCGCTCTGCGAGATTTATCTTCTTCCATCGTATCTTTTCTAGGAGCCACCTCGGTCTCACGCGCTTCGCGAGAAACCTCGACCACCCTACCTTTGCAGATTTCTTCTGTTACCTTCAGAAACTCTGCAGGCTCTACGTTGTGGGATAAGTGGTCTTGGGTCTCTGGTGTTTCCAATGTGTCCAACCTACTGCTTTTTGGGTCGCTCTTCGAAAAGTGAAGTTGGTGCTTCCAGGACATATTCCAATCTGTATTTGTGCAAGTTCTAGGTACAACTACATTTAATAACCCAATAGGTTTGGATGAGTCGACACTACATTGTGCACGAAGTGTGAGGATCTCGTGGCGCAGACGTGTGTTCTCTCGCACCAGCGCAAGCGCTTGACTCTCCATCACGAGGTCGTTGAACCTTCTCCGTTCGCGTGAGCGTCTCGCAGCCTCGTTGTTTCTCCTTCTTTTCTCCAAGTAACGCGGATCCTTTTTCGCTCCTGGTGAGAACTCGAATCCCTGCTGGATCATCACGGGTGGCCCTTTATGGTTCATTTGGTCGTTTTGCTGCTGAGGATGATAAGGATAAGGCATACGATTAGGATGTTGACAGTCGTTGTGTTGAAGATCTGGCTTTATATTTTGATGATTATGTTGCTGTTCATCCAGTTGTCCGCAAGCGAGAAGAAATGCAGGCTGCATGCATGACTCTTCCTGCATCATGTTTGGAGAAGCTGGGTGCAGTCCAAGCCAAGTCACTGTGCCTGCAAGATGAAGAAATTCATTACAATTCATTCTGTTTTACCGAGAACAAGCACAAATGTATGCATCTAATTTATTGTCATCGAGTCCAACTTCTAAAGATCATTTTCTCATCATTTGGGAGACCCATTGTGAAGGAAATGTCACAAACCTCTAGTACTCAACAATACCCATTCCACGCCGAGTCATCGCCAATACCGCTGAACAAATTACGAATTCCTGCCACCTCCAGTGGAACGTCAAGCCTTGCCATTCAGTTCATGGAAAACTTGGGCCAAATACTTTCCCTGGCTGACTCCACAATAAGGTGGGATTGATTGGGACTGTTAAAGAAGTCGTACATTAATTGAGGCGGTCTGTTTCAAGGATGGGTGCTGTCCGGTCCATCCGAGCAGCATTGTTTTATTTGTTGGATGAGGAAAGAAATCAAACGGCATGTTTCTTGGTGAAGCTATCTATCGCAGTATTGTGTTGCTATTAACCAAATGAAACATGCTATTTGGTGTTGATGAATAATGAGTCTTTGTAAAAGGTCTATCCTACACTGTGTAAAAAAAAAAAAAAAAAAAATTGTTTGTGATCAAATGTAAAACTTTATGGAAAAAGTTTCTTTTTCTGAAATAGTTTTTCAATTTTATTTCCGACCTATTACGTCATAATATGAATGAGTGGATGGAGAATTACGCCTTAACGAGTCTAAACAGATGGATTACGTGTCTTCCAACAAACGATTTGCGTTGAGGTGCTGCGTCGTCGTGTGCTCGCTTCACAACAGCAGGTTGTCGATTCGTTGGGATATTGATGGGTAAGTGGAGCACAACTTCAGACGAAAGAAAATTATGCTTGAAAACACGTTCATGCATTGAACAACCGTGCACATTCATTACCTCCACCACCAAAAGTGAAGGAGGTTATGTTTTCACCCCTTTCTCTCTGTCTGTTTGCTTGTTTGTCTGTGTGCTGGATATCTCAAAAAGTTGTGGACAGGTTCGGTGTGTGACAAGGACGAACTCATTAGATTTTGGTGAAGATCTGGGTCTGATGACTGGAATTTTTGAAGTGATTATTCACCATTGAGAGATAGGGCCAAAAATGACACATCGCATGATATCTCAATAAGTTATGGATGGATTCGGACAAAAATTGGTGGACCGGTTGGGTGTGTGACCTCAACAAATTGATTCGATTTTGGTGAAGATCCTAATCCGGATCCAGATACGAGAATTATTTAATTTCTAAAGTAATTCTTCACCATTGAGAGATCAGGCCAAAACGATATGTGTATAAGCACGATATCTCAAAAATGTATTGGGCCCGATATGTTCTCGTGGATCATGCATTGCATGCTGGAGGTACATGCTCTACCGAGTACCCTTCTAGTTGTTTGTGTGTGTCATGACAAGATGGCAAGAAGTCAAATGCTGGCTATGCAAAAGAGATTCCACAGATGGAGCTGAATAGGCGTTCCCACAGTGGTTTCACCGTCATGACAGTCACCTGCGGCTCCTAGCATCTACTTTCCTGTAGTACCTACTTTTCAAAGTAGAAGGCTAAACTCTTCCTGGCTGCACCTACGAGTGTTGTATGGTTATGGACACATGCTTCAACAAACAACTCCTTCTTGTAGCAAATTCTCGAAGCAGCTTCCCTATTGGAAAGGCAGGACAGGGTGGCTCAAGGAAGTTACTGTGGCTATTTAAAATTAATTTTTTTTTTAACCCAGTCTATCGGTGACGCAGAAACTTACAATACATGAGTAAGAAGTACCGATCACGGCGGCAATTTGGCCAGGATATGGTACACTGTGGCTTACTCATTAATAGGTACAAGGGCACCCAGCTTGAGAAACACAAGGGAGATCGTTTATACCTGGGAAATGAACAGAGATTAGGCAACTCAAAGGTAAGTGTGCACACCTCTGAACTTTCCTACCAGGCCCAGGATATTTGTTCATGCTTTACTGAAATAAAAGAACTACAATAATAAGGCCATTTGGCCGTTCGTGATTTTTTTTGAAGAACCTTCAGCTGTGCCTTCTGACTATGAATGTTATTTACCACCTAAAACCCTCCCAGGCACAACCTGAGTACAACCACAAACTTTCAACTCATTCTGCCCAACATTTCAGGAGTGCATCGAAGTCAAACACACACAAACAAATCCACACTTCCCAGACTATAAACACTCGCTCTATGGCATGAGTATTATTGTCTGACATATGTATATATGTATGTATGTATATATGTATGTATATATATATATATATATGTATATGTATATATGTATATGTATATATATATATATATATATATATATATATATATATATATATATATATATATATATATATATACACATACATATTCATTTCGAAAGATTTAAAGCTCAGGATTCATATTTGTAAAATAAAGTAGCACACTGAGCAATAAAATAATTCAAATTTAAATTCTTTATTTAAAGCCTGAACTTTCAAGAACAAACTAGTTCTCTTCCTCAGAGGAGTTTAGAGTGCGGTGGTGGTGACACCGTTCACTTACGTTCGGGACAGTTTGCATCATGGATTGGTCTAAGTCCTAGCCAATCACAAGGCTTCTTTGCAATTGAATGACTGCTGTTTGTGTTGACGTTGTAATCAATTGCTCTTTGTAATGTTATATAAAGCTATTTCTAACCACTGACAGACTGACTCAGTGACTCACTGAATGACTCACTGACTGATACTTAAGATCGGTACCTTCCGGGTGAAGCAGAAAGCTGAAATTTTGCGTGCCGATGGACGTCAAAGCCACAACACAGGAAAACTTCACAGAATCGTCGGGCACCATCCATAAATGAAAATATAAATAAATGGATAAAAAGAAAATATATAAATGAAAAATAAAATGAAGGTGAGTGACCCGAAACAATTGGGGAATCATGGTTCATTATTGTTTACAAAATGTGTAAGCATACCCTGCTAGTATATATATATATATATATATATATATATATATATATATATATATATATATATATATATATATATATATATATATATATATATATATATATATATACACACACGAGTATATGAAGCCAGTTCGTTTTTAGATTATGTATGTATGTGTGGACGGACTGCCTTCACCCCATTGGTTGGACAGCTGGCTCGACTCCACCCACGAGTGTAACCTGAAAAAATTCATACGTCCACCATTTTGTGAAGGCGCGTTGACCTCAGGCCTCTGGTGGCAGCCCATGGCCCAGTATAATTGGAATTATCTGAGCTATATAACCACAGGGTAATATATACTAGCATAACCCGCGCTCTGCGCGACATGTTGGGGTGGGTGTGTTTGAGAAAGGAACTGATGCAGAGTATCAGTAGTAATATTACTTTAATGCAGTAAGTGGAATACGATTTCACTGTTTCAGAACCATTTTATGTACTTTTTTTGTACCATGCACCTCATATGGTCTTTGCGATAATGTAAGCCGAATATCACGTTACTCGAGCGCAGAACAAAGTCGAAGATAGCGCGACACGAAACCACAAACTCGGAAATAATATATAAGATGTGGAGAAGCGGTCGGCATGTTTTTGCTTCATTTACGTCACCCAGGTTACTTTAATTATTCTGTAGCGTATACACTGCGGTCTGTAGCGTATACACTGCCCAAATAAAGGGATGAGCAATTTGTGAAACAAATTCATGCTTTTGTATGTAATTTCGGTTTTATTCAAAGTTTTAAAGGCTGAATAATATTAAAATGCAGAAGCGTAAATTTTGACGGGCTTTTCTGCTTGTACAGATATAAACCCAAGTACGAAAATTTTGGTGGGACTAGTTGGTGTTGTGATCATTATGATGCAGTTGCCCCAGATTATAATCCCACCTATTACAACTACTACTACTACTACTACTACTACTACTACTACTACTACTACTACGACTACTACTACTACTACTAGTACTATTGTGGCCCCATTTCGTCCCACCTTGTTGTATGGGCCGCATAAGTTCTCCCTCTTCAAATCCAAATTTTCTCTCTGTCTCTGTCTCTGTCTCTGTGTCACTGTCCTCCCTCCTCTGTCTCCATCTCTCTCTCCCTCTCTCCCTCTCTCCCTCTCTCCCTCTCTCCCTCTCTCCCTCTCTCCCTCTCTCCCTCTCTCCCTCTCTCCCTCTCTCCCTCTCTCCCTCTCTCCCTCTCTCCCTCTCTCCCTCTCTCCCTCTCTCTCCCCTCCCTCCTCTGTCTCCCCACCCTCTCTTATCTCTCTCTCTCTCTCTCTCTCTCTCTCTCTCTCTCTCTCTCTCTCTCTCTCTCTCTCTCT